>NC_135824.1:52318607-52514492 GCF_964213995.1 Mustelus asterias | reverse complement strand
GAGGGATTCTGCATAACAAAATGGTACAATCTATTATCAGAGATGTAGTAAGAAGCACTTAAATAATCTTAATATGATTAATCAGAATCAATACAGATTTATGAAAGGGAAGTCATGTTTAACAATTCTATTAAGAGCTTTTTGAGGATGTAACGAGTGGTTGGATAAGGGATAACTGGTGTATGGCTTGCGGATCCCTTATTTGGCATCCCAAAATCTGGAAGGACCTGAAAACTGGGTCTCCATCCGTCTGTCACATCTGCGTTGTGGCGCAATGTCTCCTGCTCTTTGGATCCAGCCTTACTTATTCCATGTGGGATTAAAGGTGTGGAAGCCGGCCTGGTCTGCCCCTCATCCCTTCCCGAGGACGGAGAAATCAGCCCGGCTTTCAGTTTTAATCCATTATTATTCTATTCCAATCTCCTGCCCCCACTCCAGGGTCCAAAATCCACAAATACTGTGGATACCGGGTCCAGTCCCAGGCTGCCCGGATACGGGGTCCGGTTCCAGGATTCCCGAATAATAGATAAAAGCAAAATACTGCTGATGCTGGAATCTGAAACCAGAAGAGAAAATGCTGGAAAATCTCTGCGGGTCTGGCAGCATCTGGAAGGAGAGAAAAGAGTTGACGTTTCGAGTCCAGATGACCCTTTGTCAAACCCGGATACTGGGTCCGGTCCCAGGCTTCCTGGATACCGGTCCGGTCCCAGGTTTCCCGGATACTGGGTCTGTTCCCAGGCTTCCCGGATACCGGGTCTGTTCCCCGGCTTCCCAGATACCGGGTCCGTTCCCAGGCTTTCCGGATACTCGGTCCATTCCCAGGCTTCCCGGATACCGGGTCCGTTCTCAGGCTTCCCAGATACAGGGGTCCGTTCCCAGGCTTTCCGGATACTCGGTCCATTCCCAGGCTTCCCGGATACCGGGTCCGTTCTCAGGCTTCCCAGATACAGGGGTCCGTTCCCAGGCTTCCCGGATACTCGGTCCATTCCCAGGCTTCCCGGGTATCTGGTCCGAACCCAGGCTTCCCTGATACCGGGTCCGAGCCCAGTCTTCCCGGATACAAGTCCATTCCCAGGCTTCTCTGATACCTGGTCCGTTCCCAAGCTTCCTGGATACCGGGTCCGGAAAATGGGGTTGAGAAACATATCAGCCATGAACGAATGGCGGGGTAGACTCGATGGGCCAGATGACTGAAATCTGCTCCTACGTCTTATGGTTTTAAAGGATGATGGAATATGATGTGGCAAATTGAGAGAACAATGGCACAATCGATTGGCTTTTTGCGAGCATATGCTGGCTTGATCATTTTAGCTGTTTTGTGATGTGCGTAGAAACTAGAAGCAGGAGTAGGCCATTCAGCCCTTCAAGCCTGCTCCCCCATTCATTTTGATTATGGCTGATCATCGAATTCAATGTCCTGATCCCCCCCCCCCCGCCATATCCCTTGAGCCCCAAGAGCTATATCTAATTACTTATGGAAATCAGACAACATTCTGGCCTCAACTACCTTCTGTGGTAGTGAATTTCACACATTCCCCACCCACTGGGTGAAGAAATTTCTCCCCACCTCACTTCTAAAATGTTTACCCCTTATCGACAAACTGTGACCCCTAGTTGTGGACACCCCCACCATTGGGAACATTCTTTCTGAATCTACCCTGTCGAACCTTGTTAGAATTGTATAAGCTTATTTAATAAAATATTTTTCTCAGTTTGTGGAAAATACTGAGGTTAACTAACCTATTTTTAAAAAACCATGAAAACCCATCTTTCCATTCTGAATGCAAAATTTTGGTTATTGCAAAGTTGATCCCTAATTCAGAATCATAGCATCCCTACAGTGCAGAAGGAAGCCATTCGGCCCATCAAGTCTGTACCGACCACAATCCCACCCAGGCCCTATCCCCGTAACCCCACATATTTACCCCACCAGTCCCCTTGACACTAAGGGACAATTTAGCACGGTCAATGCAACCTGACCCACACATCTTTGGACTGTGGGAGGAAACCGGAGCACCCGGAGGAAACCCACGCAGACACGGGGAGAACGTGCAGACTCCACACAGACAGTGACCCAAGCCGGGAATCGTACCCGGGTCCCTGGCGCTGTGAGGCAGCAGTGCTAACCACTGTGCCACCCCTGACATGAGCGTCTCACAGATGCAAATGTTTTGGTTCCGTCTTCTAAAAGATTTGAAATGGAAATCCTCCGATATCCATCTGGAGACACGTTGCAGTTAGATTGTACAAAACAACACTATGGATGGAACCGTTCCAGGGATTATTAAAGACGCTGTGGCACATTGCGCAGTGTGTGAGCTCACATCAAGAGTTGGCAGGCTGTTTAGCTATATCTCTGCCAATCCCTTAGTGGATGTGCGGAGGTTTCCAGATGCCGCGACTGGATTGTGATCACTTCCTGCTGGAAATATAAGAACCAATACAGCACAGAAAGAGGCCATTCGGCCCAAATGGTCAAAACTAGTATTTATACTCCATTCACAAGCTTCCTCCCATCCTGGGATGTGGGGTATGTGGAACACGCCTTTTTCCAATCCTACTCAGGAGTCCCTCTCTCACAACTCATTCTCCATCATGTTGTTGACTGGACGTGGAAACAATTAGCGATTTTGCTTCCAATTTGCGCCCCTCTCTCACCTTTACATGGTCCATCTCCAACACTTCCCTTCCTCGACTTCTCTGACTCCATTGCCGGTGATAGACTGACCACCAATATTCATTACAAGCCCACCAACTCCTACAGCTACTTCGACTACAGCTCCTCACACCCTGCTTCCTGTGAGGGCTCCATCCCATTCTCTCAGTAACTTCGCCTCTGTCGTATCTGTTCCGCTGATGCCCCCTTCGAAAGCAGCGCTTCTGACATGTCCGACTTTTTCCTTAACCGGGATTTCCCCCATGCTGTGGTTAACAGGGCATTCAACCGTGTCCGACCCATCTCCAGCACCTCTGCCCTCACCCCATGATAGGGTCACCCTTGTCCTCACTTTTCACCCCACTAGCATCCGCGTTCAAAGGATCATCCTTCCCCCATTTCCACCGACTCCATTATGATGCCACCAGGAGACACATTATCCCCTCAGCCCCCTTTCAGCATTCCACAGGAATCGTTCCCACTGTGACATTCTGATCCACTCCTCCATCTGCCCCAACTTATCATCCCCTTCCCACAGCACCTTCCCATTCACTCACAAAGTGCCCCTTTACCTTCTCCCTCCTCCCCAGGCCACAGGAAAAGCAGTTCCACTTGCACCTCCCTCAATTTGGTCTATTCGTTGCTTCCAATGCAGTTTTCACTATTTTGATTTGATTTATTATTGTTACATGTATTAACATACACTGAAAAGTATTGTTTCTTGCGCGCTATACAGACAAAGCATATCATTCATAGAGAAGGAAACAAGAGAGTGCAGAATGTAGTGTTACAGTCACAGCTCAGGTATAGAGAAAGATCAACTTAATGCAAGGTAGATCCATTCAAAAGTCTGATGGCAGCAGGGAAGAAGCTGTTCTTGAGTCAGTTGGTACGTGACCTCAGACTTTTGCATCTTTTTCCCGACAGAAGAAGGTGGAAGAGAGAATGTCCGGGGTGCGTGGGGTCCTTGATTATGCTGGCTGCTTTGTCGAGGCAGCGGGAAGTGTCGACAGAGTCAATGGATGGGAGGCTGGTTTGCGTGATGGATTGGGCTACATTCACGACCTTTTGTAGTTCCTTGCGGTCTTGGGCAGAGCAGGAGCCACACCAAGCTGTGATACAACCAGAAAGAATGCTTTCTATGGTGCATCTGTAAAAGTTGGTGAGAGTCGTAGCTGACATGCCAAATTTCCTTAGTCTTCTGAGAAAGTAGAGGTGTTGGTGGGCTTTCTTAACTATAGTGTCAGCATGGGGGGACCAGGACAGATTGTTGGTGATCATCTGGATACCTAAAAACTTGAATCTCTCGACCCTTTCTACTTTGTCCCCGTTGATGTAGACAGGGACATGTTCTCCTTTACGCTTCCTGAAGTCGATGACAATCTCCTTCGTTTTATTGACATTGAGGGAGAGATTATTGTTGCCGCACCAGTTCACCAGATTCTCTATCTCATTCCTGTACTCTGTCTCGTCATTATTTGACATCCGACCCACTACAGTGGTGTCATCAGCAAACTTGAAAATCGAGTTGGAGGGGAATTTGGCCGCACAGTCATAGGTGTAAAAGGAGTATAGTAGGGAGCTGAGAACACAGCCTTGTGGGGCACCGGTGTTGAGGATGATCGTGGAGATGTTGTTGCCTATCCTTACTGATTATGGTCTGTGAGTTAGGAAGTTCAGAATCCAGTCACAGAGGGAGGTGCCGAGCCCCAGGCCACAGAGTTTGGAGATGTGTTTCGTGGGAATAATGGTGTTGAAGGCTGAGCTGTAGTCAATAAATAGGAGTCTGACATAGGTGTCCTTGTTATCTAGGTGTTCCAGGGTTGAGTGCAGGGCCAGAGAGATGGCGTCTGCTGTGGACCTGTTGAGGTGGTAGGCAAACTTTAGTGGATCCAGGTCGTCTGGGAGGCTGGAGTTGATTCATGCCATGACTAGCCTTCAAAGCACTTCATAATGGTGGATGTCAGAGCCACCAGCCGATAGTCATTAAGGCACGCTGCTTGGTTTTTCTTAGGTACCGGACGATGGTCATTGGGGCTACATTGGGGAGACTAAAAGCAGGCTAGATACTGCTTTGCAAAATCCCTTCATTCAGTCCGCAGGCAGGACCCCAACTGTTCTGTCATTTATGGGTGGCATGGTGACACAGTTAGCACTGCTGCCTCACAGTGCCAGGGACCTGGGTTCGATTCCCGGCTTGGGTGACTGTCTGTGTGGAGTTTGCACATTCTCTCCGTGTCTACGTAGGTTTCTTCCGGGTGCTCCGGTTTCCTCCCACACTCCAAAAATATGTGGGTTAGGTGGATTGGCCGTGCTAAATTCTCCCTTAGTGTCAGGGGGACTAGCTAGGGTAAATGCATGTGGTTATGGGGTGGGATTGTGGTCAGTGCAGATTCGATGGGCTGAATGGCCTCCTTCCGCACTGTAGGGATTCTATGATTTGCCATTTTAACTCAGCATCTTGCCCCTTGCCGACTCATCCATCCTTGGCCTGCTCCAATGTTCCAGTGAAGCCCAATGCAAACTGGAGGAACCACAGCTCATCTTCCGATTAGGCACTTTACAGTCTTTTGCACTCAGCATTGAGATCAACAACTTCAGTCAGTGAACTTTCTCCTCCATCTTAACCCATTTTCCAAAATCCAAATTTTTGTCTCCATGCAATTCCCCCACCAACCCCTCCCCCACAGGACCATCTGTCACTTGTTCTTCAGTTCTGCTCTCACTGAGCACTGACCTTTGTTCTGCTATCTTGTATGCCATTATGAGCACCTTCTTTAGTTCTTAATGCTACCATTAACACCTCCTTTCAAACATTTTTGTGCAATCCCTCTTAGCTTCCATCTATCACTGACCTTCCACTCTGCTCCATCCCCTCTTAAACAGTATAAAATCCATTACATTTCTCCCCTTAGCTTTGAAGAAGTCATATGGACTCAAAAATGTTCAGTCCACCAGGAAATTCTGATAGCCCCCAAGGATTTATCTTGTCTCCTTCCTATTTTCCATCCACATTGTGTTCCCCCGACGATATTTTCACCTGCACAATGCCCAACTCTACCTCAGCAATAACTCTCTCCGCCCCTCCACTAAGTCATTAGATTTTATTTCTAATCAGTACTGGATGAGCAGAAATTTCCTCTTTGGTCCCTGATTCAAACCCTGCTTTCTCTCGCACCTGCTTCTTTCCCCATCTGCCGCAACAGTGAATTTGATTGCCCACAAATTTGGGGTCATTTTTGACCCCAATCACATTTCCAAAGACATAATTAAGATGCCTGTTTCCAGCTTTGTAGCACCACCCTGGCTCAGTTCTTCTGCTGCTCTAACTCTTGTCCGTGTCTTCGCTACGTCTAGGCTTGAGTGTTCCAAAGCACTCCTGGCCAGACTTGCACATTCTACACATGGAGGCCATCAAAAGCTCTACTCTCTGTGTCCTAATCTGCAACAAATCTTGTTTATCCATCAACCCTGTTCTCACCAATCTGTCTTGGCTCCCACTTAAGCAACACTTTGATTTTAAAACTCCCATCCTACTTTTCAAATCTGTCCATTGCTTCACCTCTATCTGTAATCTCCACCTGTACAACTCACAAGATCAAGGTCCCAGCACTCCTCTATTCCAGCTTTTTGATTGTCCCCACGTTTAATCACTCCCACATTGACTACCAGCTCACCAATCTGTCTTGGCTCCCACTTAAGCAACACTTATATAGGTCTCTGCTCTATATTCTGGAATACCAGCCCCCTGAACCTCCCCTTTCTTCTTTCAGAGACTCCTTACAACCATGGGTGGCACGATGGCACAGTGGTTAGCACTGCTGCCTCACAGCGTCAAAGAACTGGGTTCAATTCCAGCCTTGGGTGACTGGGTGGAGTTTGCACGTTCTCCCCATGTCTGCGTGGGTTTCCTCAAGGTGCTCCGGTTTCCTCCCACACTCCATAGATTTGCCGGTTAAGTTGATTGGCTTTGCTAAATTGACCTTTAGTGTCCAAAGATGTTCAGTTTAGGTGGATTGGCTATGCTAAGTTGCCATTTAGGACAGGATTTGCTCGAGCAAGACCAGAAATTCCCGCCCGAGGTCAACGGGCATTTCCATTGTCCGCCCCTCGCTCACTCCAAATCCGTGGTGGGCGAAGCAGTAGAAGTCCAGAATTAGTGTCCAAAGACATATAGGTTAAGTGGATTAGTCTTGCCAATTTGCCCTTAGTGTCCAAAGATGTGTAAATTAGGTGGATTAGCCATGCTAAATGCACTGGGTTATGGAGATAGCGCAGAGAGGTAGGATGAAGAGAGTCAGCGCAGACTCGATGGGCCGAATGGCCTCTTTCTGCACTGTAGGGATTCTATGAGTCAACCTTTTGGTCATCAGCTCTTATAGCACCTTATGTGGCTTGGTGTCAGATTTTGTTCCATAATTCTCTTGTGGAGTGTCCCGGTTTAATTTTTATTTTCACACTGGACAGATATCGTGAATTTCTATATCAGAAAATTTGGCACAGCATGCTTGCCTATGCCAGTTGGTTTGGCGCTTAAATTACAACCATTTGGAACCCCCTTCATAATCTCAAAAGATATTGATCAGGTCAACTTTTTTTGCAAACATCACAAAATTGTTAGGGTGCGGTAGGAAACCATTCTGCCCACTCTATCTGCACCGGCTCTCTGAATGAGCATTATGACTAGGTGCCATTCTCCTGCCTTTTCTCCCGTAACCCTGCACATTATTTTTATTCAAATAATCATTTAACATCCTCTTGAATGCCTCAATTGAACCAACCCCCACCACACTCGCAGGCAGTGTATTCTGGAGTTTTAGAGAGAAAACATCACCAACAATCTTTACTGATGGGTATAACTGGGGCAGTACTGTGGCACAGTGGTTAGCAATGCTGCTTCAGGGACCCAGGTTCGATTACAGCTTTGGGTGACTGTGTGGAGTTTGCAAGTTCTCCCCTTTGAACAAAGAACAAAGAAAATTACAGCACAGTAACTGGTCCTTCGGCCCTCCAAACCTGCACCGACCATGCTGCCTGACTAAACTAAAATCCCCTACCCTTCCGGGCACCATATCCCTCTATTCCCATCCTATTCATGTGTTTGTCAAGCCGCCCCTTAAAAGTCACTACCGTATCCGCTTCCACTGCCTCCCCCGGCAGCAAGTTCCAGGCACCCACCACCCTCTGTGTAAAAAATCTGCCTCGTACATCTCCTTTAAACCTTGCCCCTTAAACCTGTGCCCCCTAGTAATTGATTCTTCCACCCTGGGAAAAAGCTTCTGACTATCCACTCTGTCCATGCCTCTCATAATCTTGTAGACTTCTATCAGGTCGCCCCCTCAACATCAATGTTCGTTCCAGTGAGAACAAACCAAGTTTCTCCAACCTCTCCTCGATTACAGCTTTGGGTGACTGTGTGGAGCTAATGCCCTCCATACCAGGCAACATCCTTATCTACATGGGTTTCCTCCGGGTGCTCCGGTTTCCTCCCACAGTCTGAAAGATATGTAGGTTAGATGAATTGGCCATGCTAAACTGCCCCTTAGTGTCCAAATGTATGGCCTCTTTTAGGGCAAACCAAATAAACCAACTCAAATTAACTCAGGGATAAAGTAAAAGGGGCAGCTCCCCAAAAGGAGGGGGAACAGTCCGAACAGAACAGAAGTACAAAGGAAACTTAAAACATCAAATCATAATGTGATTATCGGGTTCTATAATGCACCCCAGCCCCTGCGGTGCCCAACGGGCGCGGAAGACGTCAACTGCGATGTGCAGGTTAGGTAGATTGGCTATGCTAAATTGCCCCTTAGTGTCCAAAGATGTGTAGGTTAGGTGGATTGGCCATGCTAAATTGACCCTTAATGCCAGAGGGATGAGCAGGGTAAGTACATATTCCCAAGGCCTGTATGGGATTGTTGTCAGTACAGACTCGATGGGCTGAATGGCCTTATTCTGCACTATGAACCTCTTAATTCTGGTACTATGCCTTTTTTGCACTTTTCCAGGTTGGGAAAGGAAATGGTTCTCTCCCTCCTTGGGCTGTCCTGTCTGTCACCCACTCCCAGTGATTGACACTCCTCAGACGCTGGGAACTTCCTGTTAAAGGGATTGTCCTCTGGTCGGCTGCGGGCTGCTTTCTCCAACAGTCCAGTCGTCCGTGACTTTAATTGCCACCCCTGAAATTCGGTCGGCCGTACGAAAAGTAGGCTGCCAGAGGGCTCCGTCACCGCGCCTGCGCACTGGTTGCGGCGTGGGAGGAGGGCGACGCCGTTGGGCGGGGGCAATGCAAGGGGTTGTGTGAGACGTCATTCTTGGCAGGCGCCCACTGATTGGCGGCTGTGGCTGTCTATCAGTCAGCTGCGATTCCCCACTGCTGGAGGACGCCCATTGATTGGCGAAGATGGCTGTCAATCATCCAGCTGCCCGCCCTGTTGCTGGAAGGCGCCCACTGTTTGGCTGTCAATCAGCCAGCCGCGAGCCCACAGCTGGAGGGCGCCCATCGATTGGCAGTTGGAGCTGTCAATCAGCCTGCCGCCCGCCCCGCTGCTGGAAGGCGCCCATTGACTGGCTGTCAATCAGCCAGCCGCGAGCCCCACAGCTGGAGGGCGACCATTGATTGGCAGTTGTAGCTGTCAATCAGCTTGTCGCCCGCCCACATCTGGAATACGCCCGCTGATTGGTGAGTGTAGCTGTCAATCAGCTTGGTGCCCGCCCCGCTGCTGGAATGCGCCCGCTGATTGGCCGTCAATCAGACAGCCTGCGAGAGCTTCCCATCCCCTCCAGCGGTTGGGGCTCGAGCTCAAGTGCGCGCGCGGGACGGGCGAAGCGATGGAGAACAGCCGATTTAGACAGCGTAAGTTACGTACGTGGCCTCAGTCTCTCTCTCCAAATGGATTGTCCATGCGACGGTGGCGGAGGCGGCTGTCAAAGTTCCCTCGTTATCCGTGTCCGGTAAACTGGCGAACGGGAAGAGGAACGCAGCGACAGCTGACTGCCAGGGACCCGCTATACCGGGAATGTGGGGAATGGGATATTCCAGAGACCACCCCCTCACATCCCCGCCCCCAGACTCGGGAGTGGCATCGCCCAGAGACCCTCCAATTCACCCCATTCTAAATGGAATATTCCGCAGACCCTCCCCTCCATGTGAGACAAATGGAATGTTCCACCCCCCCCCCCTCCTCCCAATTAGGGAGTGGGATCTTCCAGAGTCACTCTGTCCCTCCCCCCCCCCCCCCCCCCCAATTAGGGAGTGGGATCTTCCAGAGTCAATCTGCCCCCCCCCCCAAATTAGGGAATGGGATCTTCCAGAGTCATTCCCCCCCCCCCCCCCCCCCCCCCAAAATTAGGGAATGGGATCTTCCAGAGTCAATCTGCTCCCCCACCCCCACCCAAAACTTGGGGAGGGGTGGGAATAGAATAGCCCAGGGACACCTTTCAAGACTGGGGAATGGGATATTCCAGAACCACAACCCCCCCCCTCCTGCTGAGTTGCAAAATATCCCAAAGAAACACCCCACCCCAAATTGGGGAGTGGGATCACCCCCACGTGGGGGCGAATGGGATAGCCCAAAGAATCCCCTCCCCCAGACTGAGTCCCTACAGTGCAGAAGGAGGCCATCCAGCCTGCTGCCACATCAATCCCACGCAGGTCCTATCCCCCGTAACCCCACGTATTTACCCCGCTAATCCCCAAGACACTAAAGCGCAATTTAGCATAGCCAATCCACCTAACCCGCACATCTTTGGGGTGTGGGAGGAAACCGGAGCACCCGGAGGAAACCCACGCAGACACGGGAAGAGAATGTGCAAACTCCACACAGACCGAGGCCGGAATTGAACCCGGGTCCCTGGCGCTGTGAGGCAGCTGTGCTAACCACTGTGCTGCCCTCAAGTGGGAATGGGATAGCCCAAAGAAGCCCCAAAGAAGATTGAGGGGGAATGGAGTAGAGGAGGGATGCCCCCCTCTGCCCCACCTCAAACTGAGGAGGAAATGTGGTATGCTGGATCCCATATTGGGGAAGGGAATGTGCTGTCATTGGACACCATGCGGTTATCGTTGACCAGAAGCGGAACTGGACCAGCCATATAAATACTGTGACTACAAGAGCAGTAAGAAGTCTCACAACACCAGGTTAAAGTCGGACTTTAACCTGGTGTTGTGAGACTTCTTACTGTGTTTACCCCAGTCCAACGCCGGCATCTCCACATCATGACTACAAGAGCAGGTCAGAGTCTGGGAATCTTGCAGTGAGAAACCCATCTCCTGACTCCCCAAAGCCTGTCCACCAGCCATCTACAAGTTCGGAGTGTGATGGAATACTCCACTTGCCTGGATGAGTGCAGCTCCAACAACACTCAAGATGTGGAGATGCCGGTGTTGGACCTGGGTGGACAAGATGAGAGGTCACACGGCACCAGGTTATAGTCCAGCGGGTTTATTTGAAATCACAAGCTTTCGGGGCGCTGCCCCGTTGTCAGGTGAAGTCACCGGACGAAGGAGTAGCACCTCAATAGCTTGTGATTTCAAATAAACCTGCTGTGACCTCTCAACAACATTCAAGAAGCTCGACACCATCTAAGATGAAGTAGCCCGCTTGATCGGCACGCCATTCGCAACATGGAACTCTTGGGGCCCAGGCAGCTGAAAGTATGGCCACCAATGGTGGAGAAATTAAAATTGGGGTATGCTTGAGAAGCCAAATATCTCTTGAGGTTTATGGGGCTGAAGGAAATTCCAGAGATAGGGAAGGGGCGAAGTCGTGGGGTGATATGAAACCAAATTGAAAAAGGCAGTTGATGCTAGCTAACAGTTAATTTTGAATCTGATTGATTGACTTCAGTTAACGGAAAACATTAAAGGATCTGGGGAAAGAGTTTGGTGACAGACCAGCCACGATCTCGCTGAATAATGGAATAGTCTCAAGATACTAAACATCTATCTACCCTGTTCCAATGTTCACCATACTGTTTTGGCTGGAACAAGGCAGTCATAGTAACTTGACATTGCTATAATTTTTGAGGTTGTGTTGCTTTAACTCTTGGAATCCTTTGCAGGAATTGAAAAGTTGCTCCCAATGTTACTGAATCTGAGCTTTAAGTTAAAGTTGTGCAGCCCTTAGAGTCATAGAGGTTTACAGCATGGAAACAGGCCCTTCGGTCCAACTTGTCCATGCTGCCCTTCTTTTGTTTTAACCCCTAAGCTAGTCCCAATTGCCCGCATTTGGCCCATATCCCTCTATACCCATCTTACCCATGTAACTGTCTAAACGTTTTTTAAAAGACAAAATTGTACCCGCCCCTACTACTACCTCTGGCAGCTTGTTCCAGACACTCACCACCCTCTGTGTGAAAAAATGGCCCCTCTGGACCCTTTTGTATCTCTCGCCTCTCACCTTAAACCTATGCCCTCTAGTTTTAGAGTCCCCTACCTTTGGGAAAAGATGTTGACTATCTAGCTGATCTGTGTCCCTCATTATTTTATAGACCTCTATAAGATCACCCCTCAGCCTTCTAAGCTCCAGAGGAAAAAAGTCTCCGTCTAATCAGCCTCTCCTTATAACTCAAACCATCAAGTCCCAGTAGCATCCTTGTAAATCTCTTTTGCGCTCTTTCTAATTTCCTTCCTCTCTCTCTCCCACTGGAGGGTCTGCACTTTGTTCATTATGTCCATTTCCTACATTTTTTTTCTGGAAAAGGGAAGACAGAGGTGGGAACCTTTTAAAATTGTGAAGGGGATTAGGAACAGAGGGACAGGAGCAGGCTATTCAGTCCCTCGCGCCTGCTCTGCCATTCAATTAGATTAAGGGTGACCTCATCACCCCTTTGCCTATGCTATCCCCAAATGTCATTAGTCTTCAGAAATCCACGGATTTCTGTCTTGAACATGTTCAGTGATTGAGCTGGGGTAGAGAATTCCAAAGATTCACCACCCTCTGTATGAAGAAATTCCTCCTCATCTCTGTCCCAACCTGTGTCCCCTGGTTCGAGACTCATCGTGATGTGGAGATGCCGGCGTTGGACTGGGGTAAGCACAGTAAGAAGTCTCACAATACCAGGTTTAAAGTCCAACAGGTTTATTTGGTAGCACAAGCCACAAGCTTTCAGAGCACTGCTCCTTTATCAGGTGAGTGCTCACCTGTGGACCCCCGCATGTTCTGTACAATCCTCCTCCTTCCTCCTGGGTGCCCCTTGCCTACCACCCAGTGTCATAGAGGTTTACAGCATGGAAACAGTCCCTTCTGCCCATCTTTCCATGCACCCTTTTATTTTAAACACCTAAGCTAGTCCCAATTGCCCGCATTTGGCCCATATCCCTCTATACCCATCTTACCCATGTAACTGTTTAAATGCTTTTTAAAAGACAAAATTCTACCCGCCTCTACTACTACCTCTGGCAGCTTGTTCCAGCCACTCACCACCCTCTGAGTGAAAAAATTGCCCCCTCTGGACACTTTTGCATCTCTTCCCTCTCACCTTAAACCTATGCCCTCTAGTTTTAGACTCCCCTACCTTTGGGAAAAGATATTGACTATCTAGCTGATCTGTGCCACTCATTATTTTATAGACCTCTATAAGATCACCCCTCAGCCTTCTGCGCTCCAGAGAAAAAAGTCCCAGTCTATCCAGCCTCTTCTTATAACTCAAACCATCAAGGCCCGGTAGCATCCTTGTCAATCTTTTCTGCACTCTTTCTTGTTTAATAATATCCTTTCTATAATGGGGTGACCAGAACTGCACACAGTATTCCAAGTGTGGCCTTATCAATGTCTTGTACAACTTCAACAAGACATTCCAACTCCTGTATTCAATGTTCTGACCGATGAAACCAAGCACGCCGAATGCCTTCTTCACCACTCTGTCCACCTGTGACTTCACTTTCAAGGAGCTACAAACATGTACCCCTAGATCTCTTTGTTCTGTAACTCTCCCCAACGCCCTACCATTAACTGAGTAAGTCCTGCAGTGTATGTCACGATAGGCTCCGAGTTCTCATGATCCTGAATTGGAGTAAGCAGTGAAGTGTTTTTTCAATCAAAGTGGAGAGTTTCACACTTAAATTATATTCCATCTGTGGATTCTCACCCACTTCCAATCATCTTATCTGCCCGTGGGAACATGTGTTAACGGAATTCAGATCTTAACTATTTTGTAAAATGGTTCTGACGATATTCAATAAACAAGGAAGACTTGCACTTGTATATACATATTTTATTCATTAGTGGGATGTGGGCATCACTGGCTGGGCCAGTGTGTATTGCTCATCCCTAGTTATCCTTGAGAAGGTGGTGGTGAGCTACCTTCTTGAACCGCTGCAGTCCTGAGGGGTAGGTACATCCACAGTACTGTTAGAGTGGGAGTTCCAGGAATTTGACCCAGCGACAGGGAAGGGACAGCGATTATAGTTCCAAGTCAGGATGGTGAGTGACTTGGAGAGGAACCCCCGGGGGTGGGGGGGGGTATTCCCGTGGGTCTACTGCCCTTGCCCTTCTAGATGGTAGAGATTTGGAAGGTGCTGTTGAAGGAGCCTTAGTGAGTTCCTGCAGTGCATCTTAAAACGGTACACACTGCTGCCACTGTTTGTCGGTGGAGGAGGGAGCGAATGATTAAGATGGTGGAAGGGGTGCCAATCAAGGGGGGCTGCTTTGTCCTGGATGGTGTTGAGCTTCCTGCGTGTTGTTGGAGCTGTACTCACCCAGGTAGGTGCAGAGTATTCCATCATACTCCTGACTTGTAGATGGTGACAGGCTCTCTGGAGAGTCTGCAGTATTCCAGCCTCTGACCCGCTCTTGTAGACACAGTATTTATATGGCTGGTCCAGTTCAGTTTCACATCCTTGGGACCTTGCGTCGTACTTTATAGACAGTGAAGTTTTTTTGAGTTCTAGTCATTGTTGTAATGTAAGAAATGTGCATTTCTGTGTAGCAAGCTGCCACATTCAGCAGTTTGATAATGACCAGGCAACTTTTGGCAGCATTGGTCGAGGGATGAGGGAGACTTTTGCTCATCTTTGAAATCATGTTGTGGGACCTTTTACATCAACCCCAGGAAGGAGACCAGGCTTCGGTTTAACATGTCTCATCCAAGGGTCAGTGCAGCAGTCGCTCAGTAAAAGGAAGTCCAAATATATATCCTGTGGCCTGACCCAATTTAGAATTAAAAGTCCCTGTGCAACCTTTCTCTTGCTGACACGGCAAAATAATTGCTTTGTTGCTCATTTTGTTGTGGAATTAGAAGGGTAGGGGCCCTGATGACTTTCAGAGTTTTTAAACACATTTCAAAGGGTCTCTGAAATTCATCCACAGCTTCTGTATTTCTGCTGAGGGAGGGGGGGGCGAGAGGAAATTCTACAACCGTGTGTGAACCCCTCTACAGAAGATTGACACTTCATCGATTAAGGTGATTTTGAATTCATAGCCCGGTTACGACAAGGGTCACCTTATTCTGTCACTCTCTATTCCAGCTGCCAAGGCGAGAACGAGGGGGCCGATGCCCGTCGCAGGCGACCCCAGCCACCTCTTTGAAGATACCAGCGGGAACATGGATGCTCCAGGATACGAGGGCAGCGGTGCTGGCTTTGGCCCTTCGGGGCAGGGCTTCCTCAGCGACCCCGTGGTGTCTAACCTGGCGATGGCTTATGGCAGCAGTTTGGCGAGTCAGGGCAAGAACATTGTCGATCAAAACGTGAGCAGAAAGGGTGGGGGGGGAAGTAGGAATTAATCGTTAATTATTCTCCACACAATATAGGGGTCTGTCTCTTTACCAAATAGTTCCTGGACCACATATGCTGAGTGCACACATGGACATCACATAATCTACCCAGTGGGCACTGCAAGGATTGGGCTGTTTTATTGACCCCTTTAGTCACATTTTCTTTTGATGTATTTAAGTTTCTGTTGAGATTCTTTTTACTTTGATGCAGTATCCCTTTAGGGGACTGCATTTTTAATTTATCCCACATTGTGAATTGGTTTGTTTGGTTAACGCAGAGAAGCACATCACAGAATCTGTACCGGTGCTAATATCTGGCCTCAGCGGTTTGCTTCACGTTGGCTTTGTTTACCCCCACTTGACGTTTGTTGCTCCTTGTCTGGGTCGTGCCTTCAATTTGTGGAGTTGGGTACAACAGCGAGCAAAATGTCTCGAAAGCATTTCGCAGGAGCGATTATAGAACTGAATTTGATAGCGAGCCACGCAAGGAGATATCGGGATAGGTGACCAAAAGCTTGGCCAAAGATCATAGAAACCCTACAGTACAGAAAGAGGCCATTCGGCCCATCGAGTCTGCACCGACCACAATCCCACCCAGGCCTTACCCCCATATCCCTACATATTTTACCCACTGATCCCTCTAACCTACGCATCTCAGGACATTAAGGGGCAATTTTAGCATGGCCAATCAACCTAACCCTCACATCTTTGGACTGTGGGAGGAAACCGGAGCACCCAGAGGAAACCCACGCAGACACGAGGAGAATGTGCAAACTCCACACAGACAGTGACCCAAGCCGGGAATCGAACCCAGGTCCTTGGGTATCAAAGACTTGGGTATCAAGCAGCTCCTTGAACAAGGAGAGCGAGGTAGGGAAATGGACTGGTTTAGGAAGGGAATCCTAAAGTTTTAAGGGCCCAGGTGGCTAAAGACATGGCCAACAATGGCAGAGTGATGGAAACCGGGGATGCGCAAAAGGCCAGAATAAGAGGAGTGCACGATTTTGTGAATGTCGTAGGGCTGGAGAGGGTTACAGAGATGGGGGAAGAGTAAAGGCAAGGGAGGATTTTTTAAATCAGCCTTTGCTGGATTGGGAGCCAATGTGAATCATCAATAATAGATGAACGGGACAAGACAAGCTAGGAGGTGGAGAGCAGGATTTTGGATGAGTTACAGTTAACACAGGGCAAGGTGGGTACAGGCCCCTTTCTCTCTGGTAAATTCCAATGGATGGAATGAGTAGCATTAGAATTCTACCTCTGGATGGACTGTTGACTTTGAATTAGAGAGTGAAGAGAGAGAGAATGGGCACAACCGGTTCTATTGCAGTTTAAATTGAGAGAAAGGTGTTTCAGGATTTATTAACCATTGTTCCAGAAAAGTTTCAGGAATGAGTTACGATTGGGTGACGTACTTCATCAAAGGCTGTTTGTATTGGTGTCAAATCATCACCCACTGAGACAAAGGGTGGGATTTTCCGGCCTCGCTCGCCCCGAAACTGGAAAATCCCGTTCGCGGCCAACAGACCTTTCCATGTTCCGCCCCTCACCTGCTCTGATTCCCCTGGCGGGTGGGACAGTAAAATTCCAGCCAAAAGCGGGAATCTCCGTCCCCCAGCTCAAGGCATGTTTTCACTGGCAATGAAGGAGGCTTGCCATTGGCTGTTGGCAGGATCTCCCAGTCCCCTCTTGGTCTACGCGGTTTTGCGTGGCTTGCCTGTCCTGCCGCAGGGTGTCATGTTTGGCGGGGCCAGAGGATTCCGCCAGCGAGGAAGAGCTGGAAAATGCAGCCCAGTGGGTTCATTTGTTCACAGGCCTGGCGTTTACGGTATAGATTAAAAGCTCGCCAATCAGTTTGTGGGGAGTCATCCTGAGGTGATGGGTTAGTTGATTCGTTGCAGGACTCTTGAAGCTTCTCCCCATTCGCTTTAAGAAAAGGAAGAGATGCTTCCTAGAGATTCCAAGGGGGTCAGACATGTCACTGGTGGGCTTACTGGCAAACAACAGAAAACACAAGAAGGGAGAGGTAGTGAATGCAGGATCCAGGGTCGAAGGCATCAAACATATTCCTAACCATGATAAGGCACTGGTAACATCCACCAGCGATAGGAGAATTCTCTGCTTCTGCCCCAGCAGTGTCTATGAGGGTCCTGGAATGTACCCTGGTGAAACTTTAACTCTGAGGCCAGTACTCCACTAGCTTCACCATTCTCCCTCCTGCCAATCAGCCCAGCTGCAGTGTACCGAAAGACAGCAGCCCTTTAACCGAGGAATTGGCAACCATACCCATGACAGACCCCCAGCATAAGTGAACTGGTCAATCGCGTGCCCCCAGTCACATCACACCTTGCCATTCCTCATTGGGATTGGTCTGGCTAAGGGTTTGGGGAGGATGTGACTATGGAATAGCCCACCTTACAGGAGTATGTCTGACACTAGAGCCTCATTAGCTCTGAAAGTCTGTGTCTTGACCGAGAAATCTTCAGGTCCCGACTCCCGCCCAGTCGAGGGATCATTTGAGCAAGTCATTGTCTTCAATTCCTCAGCAGCAATACTGTACAGATTGACTAAAATGTTTTCATATCATTGGGACCTTTCATTCTGTGTTTTTCTTCTTAACCCCTCCGTATGGTTCTGAAAGCCATGTAGTGGAGAGTGATTGAACCCTTTTTGCCTGACTTCTGCAGATCGATCGACTTATTCCAGTGAGCAAATTGAAATATTATTTTGCTGTGGACACTGTTTATGTCGGAAAGAAGCTGGGACTCCTCATCTTTCCCTACATGCACCAGGTAAGAGAGGTGGCCTTTCACTGGTGATTCATCTTGACGCTTATTAATCAGGAAAGCAAAGCTGTAGAGTGTAACACGATGGTTAAAAAGCGAGTCATGCTACTGCCTTGAAACTCACTGGATCTTCCGCTAGTGAAGGGATTTCATAGAATCCCTACAGTGCAGAAGGAGGCCATTCGGCCCATCGAGTCTGCACCAACTCTCTGACAGAGCATCCTATCCAGGTCCACTCCCTGCCCTAACCCCATGTTTATCCAACTAATCCTCCTAACCTACACACCTTGGGACACTAAGGGGCAATTTAGCATGGCCAATTCACCTAACCTGCACATCTTTGGACACCAAGGGGCAATTTAGCATGGCCAATCCACCTAACCTGCACATCTTTGGAATGCGGGAGGAAACCGGAGTCCCCCGGGGGAAACCCACGCAGATAGGGGAGAACGTGCAGACTCTGCACAGACAGTGACCTAAGCCGGGAATCGAAACCGAGTCCCCGACGCTGTGAGGCAGCAGTGCTAACCACTATGCCACCGTGTTGCCCTTTTGCAAGCTTTGCAAGTTGAGTTGTCAGGGAAGATGTTGCATTTGTCAGCTCGTGTCAGTGGGAGACGCTGAGAATAAGTTCACCAGGTGATCAGTTCTCAAAATCTACGGTTTGCTTTGGGAGTGTCCTTGGGGAGGTGTTATGACATGCGGCCCTTTGAGCTCCTTTCTGTTGCACAACCGTTTTGTTAAATGAGGTTTCCAGTGGCTAGGAACCATTTACCACGATCGGCTGGGGCTGTTTTGCACCAAGCAGCAGGAAAATGAAATCATCTTTAGAGGGACATGCACTTCCTCACTTCCAGCACAGCCCTCTGTCGCTGTTTGGTACCATGAGCATTGAGGGGTATAATGTGACGTAGCTGGAGCACCATCAGGGGACCCCAAAGAAGGGAGATTTGAACCTGACAGTTGTACTATGAGAGGACAGGCATGCAGGTGTCCCTCAGAGTCTGCAGGGTGATGTTCGAGGAGTGTTCTCGTATCTGGTGCTGGTTTGTGTTGAGGGACC
The DNA here is from genome assembly GCF_964213995.1 of Mustelus asterias. Taxonomy (NCBI): domain Eukaryota; kingdom Metazoa; phylum Chordata; class Chondrichthyes; order Carcharhiniformes; family Triakidae; genus Mustelus; species Mustelus asterias. The sequence goes on along the minus strand of NC_135824.1, from coordinate 52,495,276 downwards.
CTTTGTTTCGGTGATGGTCTTTGCACTGGGAAACCCCATCCCAAGTTACCCAGAAGGCATTAAAAATCAACCTCATAGCGTGAGACTAGAGTAACATGCTGGGAGGGGGTGGGGGAAGAGCTGGAGGTACGTCAACATTCCTAATTGAGGGACAAATGGACATTTACAGTGGGGGAAAACAAGAGTTGATTATATAGGAACAGGAGAAGACCATTTGGCCCTTCAAGACTGATCTGCAACCTAACCCCATATACCTGCCTTTGCCCCAAATCCCTTCACACCTTTGGGTAACAAGAATCTTATCATTCATATTTTTTAAATTAATCATCGATCTAGCACCAGTTGCCATTTGCAGAGGTGAGTTCCAAACACCACCCTGCATGTAGAATTACTGCTTAATTTCGCTTCTGAGGGGGTCTAATGTTTTAGACTATTCTCCACCTAGTCCTCGACTTCCCAACCAGCAAAAATAATTTCTCCAAATCTACTTTGTCTGTTCCCCTCAATGTCTTAATTACTTGGATGAAATCTTAACATTCTAAATTCCAGGGAGTGCAACCCTAGTTTTAGTAATCTCAACTCATAATTTAACCCTTGAAATCCGGGTATCATTCTGGTAATTCCCCTTGCGCTTCCTCCAAAGTCAGTATATCCTTCCTAAGGTCTGATGGCCAGAAATGCTCACAATAAAAATGCATTAAAAATAATGATCTAAGCGTAGTACTGCAGGAGATCAGCTGGTTAATGGGGTGGAGAAAGAAGCTTACTGTCTAAATGGTTAGAGATTACAGAGCTCTGATTTGCAGAGGGACCTGAGTGTCCAAGTGCATGAATCACAAAAGGCAAGTACAGCAAGTAATTAGGAAAGTTAATAGAATGTTATCATTTATTGTGAGGGGAATTAGAACATAGAACAGTACAGCACAGAACAGGCCCTTCGGCCCACGATGTTGTGCCGAGCTTTATCTGAAACCAAGATCAAGCTATCCCACTCCCTATCATCCTGGTGTGCTCCATGTGCCTATCCAATAACCGCTTAAATGTTCCTAAAGTGTCTGACTCCACTATCACTGCAGGCAGTCCATTCCACGCCCCAACCACTCTCTGCGTAAAGAACCTACCTCTGATATCCTTCCTGTTTCTCCCACCACGAATCCTATAGTTATGCCCCCTTGTAACAGCTCCATCCACCCGAGGAAATAGTCTTTGAATGTTCACTCTATCTATCCCCTTCATTATTTTATAAACCTCTATTAAGTCTCCCCTCAGCCTCCTCCGCTCCAGAGAGAACAGCCCTAGCTCCCTCAACCTTTCCTCATAAGACCTACCCTCCAAACCTCCCAAATCCTGGTAAATCTCCTCTGCACTCTTTCCAGCGCTTCCACATCCTTCTTATAGTGAGGTGACCAGAACTGCACACAATATTCCAAATGTGGTCTCACCATGGTCCTGTACAGTTGCAGCATAACCCCACGGCTCTTAAACTCCAACCCCCTGTTAATAAAAGCTAACACACTATAGGCCTTCTTCACAGCTCTATCCTCTTGAGTGGCAACCTTTAGAGATCTGTGGATATGGACCCCAGTCTTCAGAACCCCAGTTCTGAAGACTGTGGAGGAACCTCTGTTCCTCCACAGTCTTCAGAACCCTACCTTTGACCCTGTAATCCACATTTAAATTAGTCCTACCAAAATGAATCAGGGTTAAACTCCATTTGCCATTTTTCAGCCCAGCTTTGCATCCTATCTATGTCTCTTTGCAGCCTACAACAGCCCTCCACCTCATCCACTACTCCACCAATCTTGGTGTCATCAGCAAATTTACTGATCCACCCTTCAGCCCCCTCCTCTAAGTCATTAATAAAAATCACAAAGAGCAGAGGACCAAGCACTGATCCCTGTGGCACTCCGCTAGCAACCTGCCTCCAATCCGAAAATTTTCCATCCACCACCACCCTCTGTCTTCGATCAGACAGCCAGTTACCTATCCAATCGGCCAACTTTCCCTCTATCCCACACCACCTCACTTTCATCATAAGCCGACCATGGGGGACCTTATCAAACGCCTTACTAAAATCCATGTATATGACATCAATTAATTGCAAATGTAGGAAGGTTTATGCTTTAGTACAGGTGAGGCCGCATCTGGAGTATTGTGTACGGTGTTGGTCTCCTTATCTAAGGAAAGATGTAAATGCATTAGAAACAGCTCGGAGGTTTACTCGACCAGTGATTCCCAAACTTTAGTTCACGGCACACCTTTATATTATAAAAACATCTGAGGCAGACCTCTTATTCTCTCCAACTGAACTGCCCTCTCGCAAAATGTTTTAAACTCCCAAACCTCCTAAAAACATGTCAAGCCACCATTTAACACAATTTTCATTCGTTTAAGATGTTTACAATGAAAGCCTCCACCGTTTGCGTGTCCAATACAATATTGGAGCCTGTCTCTCCTTTTCTTAAATTCATTGGTTCCTGTTTCTTCCCTGCGTCATCTTCCCACGCTGTTTTTTTAAATTTCTCCTTGTCTTCTCTCCTGTTATTGTTCTCAACCTCCCTTTCATGTTTGTGCACAGGTGCACCAGGCCTCTGTCTTCAACTCCAATTCCCAAAGAACCTGGGATCTCCTATGCTTGTGTCATCCAGGAAAGGACCGCACATGCACGGTTCGGAATGTTTTATGTTGACAATCCGAAACTTGCGTGCGCCGGCCTGGAATGGGCCGTGCATGCGCCATTCTGAATTTTACACATCAGTTAGGGTCCTTGTGCCAATGTACAAAATCCAAACTGCGCATTTGTGGCCCATTCCCAGCTGGCGCATGCACAACTCGAATCACCAACGGTGGCACAGTGGTTAGCATTGCTGCCTCAGCGCCAGGGACCCAGGTTCGATTCCGGGCTTGGGTGCCTGTGTACAGTTTGCATGTTCTCCCCGTGTCTGCGTGGGTTTCCTCCCACAAGTCCGAAAGACGTGCTGGTTAGGTGCATTGGCCATGCTAAATTCTCCCTCAGTGTGCCCAAACAGGCGCCCGAGTGTGGCGAGTAAGGAATTTTCACAGTAACTTCATTGCAGTGTTGATGTATGCCTACTTGTGACAACAATAAATATACACGCAAACACGATATTAAAAACAATCCAAATTGCACATGTGTGACCCAATCCCAGCTGGCACATGCGTGGGAGGCCCGAGATTCATCGGGACTTGGCGATGCCGGCCACATAGTTTATTTTGCGGTCCACTTTTGGGGCCACTAGTTGGGAACCTCTGAGTACCCTAGACTAATACCAGGAATGAGCGGGTTGCCTGAACGAGGAACGGTTGGAGAGGCTAAGCTTGCATCCACTAGCGTTTAGAACAAGAAAGAGGCAACGTGATCAAAACGTTTAAGATCTTGAGCAATGTTGACAGGGTAGATGTGGGGTGGGTGTTTCTGCTTGTCGGAGAACCTAGAACTAGTGGGGGGGGGGGGGTCACTTTAAAAATAAGGGGTCGCTCGTTTAAGACAGATGAGGAGAATTTTATACGCTGAGGGTTGAGAGTCTTTGGATCTCTCTTCCTCAAAAGGCAGTGAAAGCAGAGTCTTTGAATATTTTTAAGGCAGAGTGAGATAGATTCTTGATTAACAAGGGGCTGGAAGATTATAGGGGGTAGGCAGGAATGTAGGGTTGAGGTTACAATCAGATCAGCCAAGATCTTACTGAATGACGGAGCGGGCTCGAGGGGCTGAGTGGCCTACCTCTGCTCCTAATTTGCATGTTCATATACTTTCTCCTGAAGTGACCAAGAGGAGGTTTTCCCATTCAGTTCGTGTGATTGTTGTCAAACTAATTATTGCTTTAATTCTGTGAGACAGAGCTGGGAAGTACGATACCAGCAGGACAGCCCTGTGGCCCCGAGGGTCGAAGTGAATGCTCCCGATTTATATATTCCAGGTAGGTGCGACCTCTGTATAGTATTAATCAGCCTCATGAAGTGTTTCTGGATCGAGTGGGGAAGTGGGCTGACGCTCTGATCAGCCCAGTTCTGGTGAAAGGTCAAAGATCTGAAAAGATTCTCACTGCGCAGATGCTGCCAGACCTGCTGTATATTTCAGCATCTGCAGTATTTTGGGGTTTTTTTTTGTTTGTTACAATCATAATATTTGTGAGGTTCAACACACGGATCGGTGATGAGCACCCCCGCTACTGGGGGAGTGATTTTACCCATAGTCTTCAGAGAGCGTGAATCATGAACCACGTCCCAGTTATGGCGTGGTTTCTCACACTCTGAGCGGTGTGGGTAAGCTCTGACTCCCAACAATGTGAAACTGGCTTTCATAGAATAGAATCATAGAATCCCTACAGTGCAGAAAGAGGCCATTTGGCCCATCGAGTCTGCACCGACCACAATCCCAGCCAGGCCCTACCCCCTTATCCCTACACATTTACCCACTAATCCTCTAACCTACACATCTCAGGACACTAAGGGACAATTTTTAGCATGGCCAATTAACCTAACCCGCACATCTTTGGACCGTGGGAGGAAACCGGAGCACCCGGAGGAAACCCACGCAGACACGAGGAGAATGTGCAAACTCCACACAGACAGTGACCCAAGCTGGGAATCGAACCCAGGTCCCTGGAGCTGTGAAGCAGCAGTGCTAACCACTGTGCTACCGTGCCGCCCTCAAAGCTTTGTCTTGACCTGTAGAATTTGCAACGTCGCTGGCAAGGTTTCCTGAGGGGATCAACATTTCTGGTCAATTTGCAAACAAAGTCTTGGAATTACCGCTACTCATTCACCAGCCGCCCTCTGATATCTTCATCTTAGGAATTCAGAAGAATGAGGGGAGATCTTATAGAAACATAAGATGAAGGGAATACATAAGATAGAAGCAGGGAGGTTGTTTCTACTGGCAGGTGAAACTAGAACTAGGGGGCATGGCCTGAAAATAAGGGGAAGCAGATTTAGGACTGAGTTGAAGGGGAACTTCTTCACCCAAAGGGTTGTGAATCTGTGGAATTCTCTGCCCAGTGAAGCAATTGAGGCTACCTCATTGAATGTTTGTAAGGCAAGGATAGATACATTTTTGAACAGTAAAGGAAGGAAGTTTGTAGACGACACAAAGATTGCTGGAGTTGCGGATCGTGTTGAACATTGTCAGAGAATACAGCAGGATATAGATAGGCTGGAACATTGGGCGGAGAAATGGCAGATGGAATTTAATCCAGATAAATGCGAAGTGATGCATTTCGGTAGATCTAATGTAAGGGGGAGCTATACAGTAAATGGCAGAACCATCAGGAGTATAGACACACAGAGGGACCTGGGTGTACAAGTCCACAGATCCTTAAAGGTGGCAGCACAGGTGGAGAGGGTGGTGAAGAAGGCATATGGCATGCTTGCCTTTATTGGACGGGGCATAGAATATAAAAGTTGGCATATGATGTTGCAGCTGTATAGAACGTTGGTTAGGCCACATTTGGAATACTGCGTCCAGTTCTGGTCGCCACACTACCAGAAGGACGTGGAGGCTTTGGAGAGAGTACAGAAAAGGTTTACCAGGATGTTGCCTGGTATGGAGGGTCTTAGCTATGAGGAGAGATTGGGTAAACTGGGGATGTTCTCCCTGGAAAGTTGGAGGATGAGGGGTGACCTAATAGAGGTGTATAAAATTATGAAGGGCATAGATAGGGTGAACAGTGGGAAGCTTTTTCCCAGGTCGGAGGTGACGAACACAAGGGGTCACAGGTTCAAGGTGAGGGGTGCAAGGTTCAAGGTGAGGGGTGCAAGGTTCAACACAGATGTCAGGGGGACGTATTTTACGCAGAGGGTGGTGGGGGCCTGGAATGCACACCCAAGCAAGGTGATTGAGGCGGACACGCTGGGATCGTTTAAGACTTATCTAGATAGCCACATGAACAGACTGGGAATAGAGGGATACAAACAAATGGTCTAGTTGGGCACATGAGTGGCGCAGGCTTGGAGGGCCGAAGGGCCTGTTCCTGTGCTGTTTTGTTCTTTGTTCTTGTTCTTTGAATTAAGGGTTATGGTGAGCGGGCAGGTAAGTGGAGCTGAGTCCACGAAAAGATCAGCCATGATCTTCTTGAATGGCGGAGCAGGCTCAAGGGGCCAGATGGCCTATTCCTGCTCCTAGTTCTTATGTTCTTATGACTGCCAGCGTGCTTTAAAAAGTTTAAAGTTTATTTTATTCGTGTCACAAGTAGGCTTACATTGACACTGCAATTAAGTTACCATGAAAATCCCCCTAGTCAGCACAATCCAGTCCCTGTCCAGGTACAGTGAGGGAGAATTTAGCAGGGCCGATGCACCTAACCAGCACATCTTTTGGACTATGGGAGGAAACTGGAGCACCCGGAGGAAGCCGACGCAGACACGGGGAGAAGGTGCAGACTCCACACAGACAGTGACCCAAGTCGGGAATCGAACCTGGGTTCTTGGCGCTGTGAGTCAGCAGTGCTAACCACTGTGCCACATAGCTGTGCATTGCTCATTGAGTCCTCGGAATGTGGGCGGGGGCAGAGACTTGTGTTGCGCTTATGTCAGGCTCATTGCATTTGATTGCGTGACCACACATTTTGGTTGGTGCTTACAATATTGTGAAAGACAAGTCATTAAATATTCATTGCAGACTGGTTCAATGTACCGTGACTCTCTGTCCACGCCCTGTCTTATGTCCTCTTCTCTCTCTCTTCAGCAATGGCGTTCATCACATACTTACTGGTAGCTGGGTTTGCTCTTGGAACTCAAAGCAGGTGAGGATCCTCTTGTCGCATCATTTGGTGCTTCCCATTTTCTGCTCTAACTGGGTGTTGAGGATGTTTAAGTAGAATGGCCATTGGGATTCACCATTATTCATGTATTATGTTTCAGAAGTGGGACCGGGCGCTGGCACAAAATTTGCTTGACTTTAGGACATCTCAAAGTGCTTTACAGTCAAAATATAGTGATGTAGAGAATGCAGAAGCCAATTTGCACAGCGCAAGTTCCCACAATAGCAACCAGATAACCTGTGTAGTTTTCTTTTTGATGATGTTGGTTGAGCGAGAAATATTGGACAGGGCACTGGGGAAAATTCCCCTCCTCAAAATAATGCCAGGGGATTTTTTAATGCCAATCTGATGGGACAGTCGGGATTTCCGTTCAAAGTGGCATCCAAAAGACCACACCTCCAACACTGCGGCACTCCCTTGGCACTGCGGCACTGCCTTGGTACTCCACTGGAGTGTCGCCAGGATTTTAGTTCTCCTGGGACTTGAACCCACAGTCTTCTGACTCGGTGAGGACAATTTTACCCACTGAACCACAGCCTGAGGAATACTTTCTTGCTTCAAGCACTTCCTCTGTTTGTAATTCTTTATTGTGATTCATATGTTCATTCTCCCATCCCAAAACAATGTGCTATTCCAAAGTCGATGACAAACGTGTTGTAGTTAATGCTGTTCTCTGGCTGGCTGCTGGGTAGTGTACGAGAGAGGATTCCTCTGGGAAGTAATTCCATCGCTGAGTGACCGGAATTGGCCAAGAATTCAAATCCGTACTGTCTCTGCACGATAAAGTGTATCGCCCCCCAGTCTTTCATCGTGCCACGGTTTCTAGGCAGATGCTGATGCACACCCAGCATTTACTAACTTATTTCTCTTCCCCACAGGTTCTCTCCAGAGATTTTGGGGATGCAGGCCAGCTCAGCGTTAATCTGGCTGGTCATTGAGGTGCTCGCTATCCTGCTCAGCCTCTACCTGGTCACGGTGAACACAGACTTAACCACCATCGATCTCGTTGCTTTTGCCGGGTACAAGTATGTTGGGTAGGTGTGTGAGCGATGGAGTCGGTGGCCCCGTGGGCGCCGTTGTCATTGCAGTAAGCAAGTCTGTAGTCATCTGTAAAACGCCTGATTTCTTACCCACAGGATGATCACTGGAGTCGTGGCTGGGCTGATCTTTGGGAGAACAGGATATTACGTTGCTCTGGGCTGGTGCTGCATCTCAATTGTGGTGTTCATGGTGGGTTTAATTATTTAACTTCCCTGTTCGCTTCGCAACTTGTTAACATTGATGCATCAATATCTTCTCACCATGACCTGATTCTCTCAGGGAAATGGTTCCATGGACACGGTGGCACAGTGTTTAGCACTGCTATTGCACAGCGCCAGGGACCCGGGTTCAATTCCGGCCTTGGGTGACCATGTGGAGTTTGCATGTTCTCCTCGTGTCTGCGTGGGTTTCATCCGGGTGCTCCGGTTTCCTCCCACAGCCCAAAGATGTGCAGGTTAGGTTGATTGGCCATGCTAAATTGTCCCTTAGTGTCCCACGATATGTAGGTTGATTAGATTTGCGGGGTAAATGTGTGGGGTTACAGGATTAGAGCGGAAGAGAGAGCCTGGGTAAGATACTCTGTCAGAGAGTCGGTACAGACTTGACAGGCCAAATGGCCTCTCTCTGCAATGTGAGGATACCATGGTTCTATTCTAGAAAGATATAAGACTCCAGGGATGCTGTCAAAGAAGAACAAAGAAAATTACAGCACAGTAACAGGCCCTTCGGCCCTACAAGCCTGCACTGACCATGCTGCCTGACTGAACTAAAGCCCCCTATCCTTCCGGGCACCATATCCATCTATTCCCATCCTATTCATATATTTGTCAAGACTCCCCTTAAAAGTCACTATCGTATCTGCTTCCACTACCTCCCCCGGCAGTGAGTTCTAGGCACCCACCACCCTCTGTGTAAAAAAAAAAAAACTTGCCTCATACATCTCTTTTAAACCTTGCCCCTCGCACCTTAAACCTGTGCCCCCTAGTAATTGACGCTTCCATCCTGGGAAAAAGCTTCTGACTATCCACTCTGTCCATGCCCCTCATAATCTTGTAAACTTCTATCAGGTCGCCCCTCAACCTCCGTCGTTCCAGTGAGAACAAACCAAGTTTCCCCAACTTCTCCTCATAGCTAATGCCCTCCATGCCAGGCAACATCCTGGTAAATCATTTCTGTACCCTCTCCAAAGCCTCCCCATCCTTCTGATAGTGTGGTGACCAGAATTGAACACTATGTTCCAAGTGCGGCCTAACTCAGGTTCTATAAAGCTGCAACATGACTTGCCAATTTTTAAACTCAATTCCCTGGCCGATGAAGGCAAGCATGCCGTATGCCTTCTTGACTACCTTCCCCACCTGCGTTGCCATTTTCAGTGACCTCTGTACTTGTACACCCAGATCCCTCTGCCTATCAATATTTTTAAGGGTTGTGCCATTTACTGCATATTTCCTATCTGTATTAGACCTTCCAAAACACATTACCTCACATTTGTCCGGATTAAACTCCATCTGCCATCTCTCCGCCCAAGTCTTCAACCGATCTATATCCTCTGATGGTCCTCATGTTGAGATCAAAAAGGTGGTATTGGGGTTCATTAACCTTAGTGTTGTTCGTAAATTTATTAATCAAACCAGTTACGTTTTCCTCCAAATCATTTTTCTATATATAATATATTACAAACAGCAAAGGTCCCAGTACTGATCCCGAGGAACTCCACTTGTCACAGCCCTCCATTCAGAAACGCACCCTTCCACTGCTACCATCTGTCTTCTATGACCGAAGTTCTGTATCCACCTTGCCAGCTCACCTCTGATCCCATGCGACTTCACCTTCTGCACCAGTCTGCCATGAGGGACTTTGTCAAGGCCTTACTGAAGTCCATGTAGACAACATCTGTTGCCCTACCCTCATCAATCATCTTCGTCACTTCCTCGAAAAACTCAATCAAGTTCGTGAGACACGACCTCCCCTTCACAAAACCATGTTGCCTCTCACTAATACGTCCACTTATTTCCAAGTGGGAGTAAATCCTGTCTCGAAGAATCCTCTCCAATAATTTCCCTACCACTGATGTAAGGCTCACCGGCCTGTAATTACCTGGATTATTCTTGCTACCCTTCTTAAACAAAGGAACAACATTGGCTATTCTCCAATCCTTTGGGACCTCCCCTGTAGCCAATGAGGATACAAAAGATTTCTTTCAAAACCCCAGCATTTTCCGCCCTTGCCTCTCTCAATATTCTGGGGTATATCCCATCGGGCCCTGGGGACTTGTCTACCTTAATGTTTCTCAAGAACCCCAATACCACCACCTTTTTGATCTCAACATGACTCAAACTATTTACAAACCCTTTCTCAGACTCGTCACCCACCAAGTCCTTCTCTTTGGTGAATACTGACGCAAAGTACTCATTTAATACCTCGCCCATTTCCTCTGGTTCCACGCATAGATTCCCTATGTGTGTCTGTCTGTCTCTCTCTCTGATCCCCTTGTGGCTGCATTCGCACAATGAATAATCCACCAATTCTAAACTTGTCAGACATCCACATGTTCACTCTCCTGCAGTAAAAATCATGGCTGAATTCTCTCCCTAATGCAAAGGCACTGAGGTCAACCAGTAACTATTGCTGCCCTGGCTGAGATCAACTAATTTGGCACTGACCTTCCTGATCCATATGGCTCAGTTTCATTGGACAGTGCATTTAGCACCATGCCATCCCAAAGATCTCCTAAACAGTGTTTTCTTTTCAGATTCGAACATTGAGACTGAAGATTCTGTCTGAAGCTGCAGCCGAGGGCGTCCTGGTGCGAGGCACGAGGAATCAGCTACGCATGTACCTGACCATGGCGATCGCAGCAGTGCAACCAATCTTCATGTACTGGCTCACATTTCATTTGGTCAGATAGGAAAGCTGGAGCACCCCTGTGTTCCCTGGGATGGGGATTGGAGGTGTGTCCCATCTCCCCTCAATGTAGGGCTGAGGGGAGAACACAACTGGGGGGAATCTTAAATCCCAGAGGTTTGGGTGGGTGGGTTGGGTTGGGTTGAGTGCAGGACAGATTTGTTGCCCCCGAGAGGTTGGCCGTTGCCTGTGGCGACATGGAAGGAGGAGGGGGGTCCAACTCCCCGAGCAGCGGGGGTGCAAAAACTGTCTCCATACAAGGGTGGCATGGGAGATATGTCCATCTACCCAAAGGGGCAGGGGTGGGGGTAAAATGATTTCCCTGTGTGGGGAGGGGGGGGGACGCGCAGGACGGGTCCATCTCCCCAAGGGGCGCTGGGTCGTGTCCTCTCCTTTCATGAATGTTGGGCTTTTTCTTTTGGGCTGCCTGTATCATCTGAAATGCAACAAGTTCATAATTTGGTGTGTCCGTCCCAAATAGAAAGTAAAAAGTGAGGACACACCTGCTGTGTGCTAACTTTCCACTGTCCACACAGTGGAAATTTTTTAAATATCTATTTATAAACACTGAAGTTGGGCAAATAAAACATGGAAAGTATAACATCTTGTGCAGCTGTTGGGATTGTTTCCGCGGAATTACTTAAAGGGGAAAGTATCTTCTACTGCAGGAGCTCTTGACCAGGAGTTTGTGATCTCCTAGGGGTCAACAAAGTGGTTTCAAGGGATCCGCCAGTAGCTCCAGTTTCGACTGTGCAACAATTTAAAGTTATTTCAATGCATATCACTGAAGGGTAGTAAGAAGTTTAACAAAACCAGGTTAAAGTCCAACAGGTATATTTGGTAGCAAAAGCCACACAAGCTTTCGGAGCTGGGCTTGGGGCTCCGAAAGCTTGTGTGGCTTTTGCTATCAAATAAACCTGTTGGACTTTAACCTGGTGTTGTTAAACTTCTTACTGTGTTTATCCCAGTCCAACGCCGGCATCTCCACATCATATCACTGAAGGTAACAGCATTTTACCTTCCAGGCCCGGTCGTCACCAGCACTGTAACTCTTTAGTCCCCAGCCCTGGCTCCACACTAGACGTGAGGAACTGAAAACTGCTTGGCCCCAGAGGCCTGTGGTCATCGGTCCACAATGTTGTCAAGGAGATGGCACCCCTTTTTCAGTAGTTGCACTTGGCTCGTTAACGGATAAAAGGAGAGCTAGCACAGTCATCGCATACCATTGGTCTCATCAGCACTCCATGTCAGCTCGAGTGACACTTTATCAACCTTAGTAACACTCCACTAACTCCAACATAACTACCAATTTCAGAAATATTTTAACTAGGCAACACTCTTATCAACCTCTGGCCTCCAAACTTGAGTATAACCAAGCCAGGCTGAATATTGACCATGTGTTTGGTGAATTACAGTCTTGGTAGAATTCTTACTCAGAGCCAGAAATTGGTTTCACGTTAAAGTCAAACAAAATATATCTGTTTAATTGTACAATTCATCTTTATACAGAAAGAAAACTTGTGTTGCATGACTTTGCTGTGTATGTTTATTATTACAGGCAAAACCTACTACAATGCCAAATATTTCTCATAAGAATATAAGTAGGAGTATGAGTGGACAGCTCCATGGGTCTGCTCCGCCATTCAACACAATCATGGCTGATCTGGGGCCTCAACTCCCACTTGACATTCACTCCCCAAATCCCTTGTTTTCCTCCTTGATATTCTCGAACATACACAATCCTCTGAGGTAGAGAATTCCAGAGATTCACAAACCTTTGAGTAAATAAATTTCTCCTCAAGCTCAGTCCTATATCCTGAAACTACACCACCCCCGACCTGTGTTTAGATCCCCCAGCCAGAGGGAAACAACCTCAGTGTCTACCATGTCAAGCCCCTTCAGAATCTTTTGCAATTCAATGAGATTGCCCCTCATTCTTCTAAATTCCAGCGAGCCTAAGCCCAATTTACCCAGCCTCTCATCAGAGCAACCCCTTATCCCAGAGAACAATTTAGCGAACCTTCCCTGTACTGCCTCCAATGCAAGTATATCCTGCCTTAAAATGGAGACCAAAACCGTGTACGGTACTCAGTTGTGGTCTAACCAAAGCCTTGTACAATTGTAGCAAGACCTCATTCTTCTGCTCTGAACCCCTTACAATAAAGGGCAACATGGATGTTTGCCTTCCTAATTGCTTGCTCTACCTGCATGCTAACTTTCTGTTCCTTATGAGTACTGTATACGCAAGTTGTTCTGAACGTCAAACTTTACAAGTTTCCCAACTTTTATTTTTAGTCTAGGTTTACATTCTTACACCACCACATGCTGCCAACTTGTTGCCCACTCACTTAACCTGTCCATATCTCTTTGCAACTCCTTCTGTGTCCTCCTCACAACTTGCATTCCCATATAGCTATAAGCTGCCAGTAAGACTCTTGTACTCCTACCTGTTGTCTTTTCAGTTACTCCTCTCTGAACCACTTGGTCGAGGCAGTTTGAAAACCATCTGTAGCAACTGTCTTGTTCAAATCCTATAAAACCCACTGATAGATGGATCAGTAGCCGGGTGATGATGAAAGTTTCAGGTAGCTGGCAAGGAGCCAAAGAAGAAATTAAAAGTGTTCTTGGGCAACAAGTAATTGCGATCTCGAACACATTGCCTGAAAGGCTGGTGGAAGCAGATGCATGGGCCGGGACACTCCCAAAAGAAAACTAATTGCCCAATATGTGGGTATATGGGAGAATTTCTTGCCCATTTTTTTGGGAGTACTTAGTTTAATGAATGTCCAACACTCTGTGCATCAGAGTTCCTCAGAGAGATTTACACCGGTAAGTGTGGGGCAGGGCCTCCTCCTGCCCCAGAGACCATGAGGCGAAATGGTCCATGGCTCTATCTCTGTTCCTGAAAATATCTGGATTGATTCTCGGTCTCTTCAGATTGGAATAGATTGATGACCTGTGACCATATTTTCACTCTTAATTTTGTCAGCTCCCTCCCAACACAAGGGTGCTAACTTGAAAAGGAGAAGATTTCTAGTGTCTGAGCCCTCTTTATTTTTTGTGCCTCTCCCATTTTGCATTCTTCACTCCTCATCTTGAATCGCAAACATCACTAGATTACTTGACCACGGAAGAATTTACGACTTCAGTGAATCCTGAAGTTACGCACCTGCACCTCCCAACTGGTCAGGGTCATTGAGGACCTGTAGCAAAAGCCAAGAGAGAAACTTGGCAAGTTGTTAACTGCAACGCCTTAACGTCACCACCATCAATTGCTTTGCATCGAGGGATCAACTCTGATGTGATCCTAGGCTAGGTTACCAAAGGCCCATTGGCACTAATGTTCGATTCCCGGTTTGGGTCACTGCCTGTGCGGAGTCTGCACGTTCTCACCGTGTCTGTGTGGTTTTCCTCCGGGTGCTCCGGTTTCCTCCCACAGTCAGAAAGATTAGGGCGGCACGGTAGCACAGTGGTTAGCACTACTGCTTCACAGCTCCAGGGTCCTGAGTTCGAATCCTGGCTCGGGTCACTGTCTGTGTGGAGTTTGCACATTCTCCCTGTGTCTGCGTGGGTTTCCTCCGGGTGCTCCGGTTTCCTCCCACAGTCCAAGGATGTGCGGGCTAGGTTGATTGGCCATTCTAAATTGCCCCTTAGTGTCCCGGGATGCATTGGTTAGAGGGATTATGGGTAAATATATGGGGATAGGGCCTGGGTGGGATTGTGGTTGGTGCAGACTCGGTGGGCCAAATGGCCTCTTTCTGCACTGTCAAGATTCTATGTGATAATATTCAATGTGCTGGTTAGATGCGTTGGCCGTGCCAAATCCCCACTCGGTGTCCCCAAACAGGTGTCGGAGTGCGGTGACTAGGGGATTTTCACGGTAACTTTATTGCAGTGTTAATGTAAGCCTACTTGTGACAATAGATAAATTTGGTTCCAGCCAGCAAGTGAATAAAGATGTTACACTTGCAGGAATGTCAACCTCTGTCACTGAATATTTAAGTGGAGTAAATGACCGAAAGGCTGCACTGGCAATTTGTGAAGTGGGTTTACTCATGCAGCTGAATGCAGACTGGGAAAATCAGGTAGATAGTGGATCCCAAGAAAAGGAATTTGTGGGATGTCTAAGAGAGTTTTTTTGGAGCAGTTTGTGACAGAGCTGACTAAGGGACAGGCAATTCTGGATTTGGTGATGCGTAACGAGGCAGACTCGAATAGAGAACTTAAGGTGAAGGAATCCTTAGGGAGCAGTGACCACAATATGATAGAATTTACCCTGCAGTTTGAGAGGGAGAAGCTGGAATCAGATGTAACGGTATTACAATTAAATAAAGGTAACTACAAAGACATGAGGGAGGAGCTGGCCAGAGTTGATTGGAAAGGGAGCCTAGCAGGGAAGACAGTGGAACAGCAATGGCAGGAGTTTTTGGGGGTTATTCGGGAGGCAGAACAGAAATTCATCTCAAGGAGGAGGAAACATGCTAAGGGGAGGACGAGGCACCCATGGCTGACGAGGGAAGTCAAGGACAGCATAAAAGCAAAAGCTTAAAAAATGACGAGGATTAGTGGGAAGACAGAAGATTGGGAAGCCTTTAAAAGTGAGCAGAGAACAACTAAAAAAGCAATAAGGGGGGGAGAAGATGAAATATGAAAGATGAAATGTAAGCTCGCTAGTAATATGAAAAGATAAAAGTTTTTTTCAACATATAAAAGATAAGAGACAGGCAAAAATAGACATTGGACCACTGGAAAATGAGGCTGGAAAAGTAATAATAGGAAACAAAGAAATGAAGAGGAACTGATTAGTTACTTTGCATTAGTCTACACGATGAAAGATACCAGTGGGATGCCAGAGCTCCAGGAGAGTCAGGGGGCACAAGTGAGTGTAGTGGCCATCACTAAGGAGAAGGTTCTGGGGAAACTGGAACATAAGAAATAGGAGCAGGAGTAGGTCATCTAGCCCCTCAAGCCTGCTCCGCCATTCAATAAGATCATGGCTGACCTGATAGTGGGTTCAGTTCCACTTACCCGCCCGCTCCCCATAACCCTTAACTCCCTAAATGGTTAAAAATCTATCTATCTGTGACTTAAACACATTTAACGAGGTAGCCTCTACTGCTTCATTGGGCAGAGAATTCCAAAGATTCACTACCCTCTGGGAGAAGAAGTTCCTCCTCAACTCTGTTCTAAATTGACTCTCCCGTATTTTGAGGCTATGCCCCCTAGTTCTTGTTTCCATTGTAAGTGGAAATAACCTCGCTGCTTCTCCCCTGTCTAGCCCCTTCATTATCTTATATGTCTTATACCGTGAACCCACGGTAGCACAGTGGTTGGGGCGGCACGGTAGCACAGTGGTTAGCACTGCTGCTTCACAGCTCCAGGGTCCTGGGTTCGATTCCCGGCTCGGGTCACTGTCTGTGTGGAGTTTGCACATTCTCCTCGTGTCTGCGTGGGTTTCCTCCGGGTGCTCCGGTTTCCTCCCACAGTCCAAAGATGTGCGGGTTAGGTTGATTGGCCAGGTTAAAAATTGCCCCTTAGTGTCCTGAGATGCGTAGATTAGAGGGATTAGCGGGTAAAATATGTGGGGGTAGGGCCTGGGTGGGATTGTGGTCGGTGCAGACTCGATGGGCCGAATGGCCTCCTGCACTGTAGGGATTCTATGATTCTATGTCTCTATAAGATCTCCCCTCAACCTTCTAAACTCCAATGAGTACAGGCCCAGTCTACTCAATCTCTACTCATAAGCTAACCCCGTCATCTCCGGAATCAACCTGGTGAACCTTCTCTGTACCCCCTCCAAAGCTAATATATCCTTTCTTAAATAAGGGGACCAAAATTGTACACAGTACTCTAGGTGCGGCCTCACCAGTACCCTGTACAGATGCAGCAAGACCTCCCTGCTTTTATACTCCATCCCTCTCGCGATAAAGGCCAACATTCCATTTGCCTTCTTGATCACCTGCTGCACCTGCAAACTGAGTTTTTGTGATTCATGCACGAGGACCCCCAGGTCCCTCTGCACAGTAAAGGGGGAGGTGATGGCCTAGTGGTATTATCACTAGACAATTAATCCAGAAACCCCAGGTCTGAGGACCTGAGTTCAAATCCTGACACGGCAGATGGTGGAATTTGAAACCTAAAAAGAGGTAATGTTATGCATGGTTTGACATGTTTGGCACAATCTCCTTAAAAACGCAGCCCCCATGTTGCCATTTCTTTCATGAATGGAGTCTATGGACGGGTTAAGGCAAATTCAACTCTAAATGTTGAATTTCCCTGGGGTGGAGCAAGTTAAATCTGTGGTCTGTCAGCTAAACTTGAGCACCTCAAGGCTGCCTGGCACTTGGGTGCAGTACTGTTGGAGTGCTTGACTATCAGAGGACTATCTTACAGATGCAACATGGAGCAGAGTCTGCACTCTCAGGTGCAATAAAATATCCCACGGCACTATTTTGGTGAATAGCAGGGGAGTTTCCATAGAATCCCTACAGTGCAGAAGGAGGCTATTTGGTCTACACCGACTCTCCAACAGAGCATCTTACCCAGGCCCTATCCCAGTAACCCACTTATTTACTTCACTAATCCCCCTAACCTACACATCTTGGGACACGAAGGGGCAATTTAGCATAGCCAATCCACCGAACCTACACATCTTGGGACACTAAGGGGCAATTTAGCACGGCCAATCCACCGAACCTACACATCTTTGGAGAGTGGGAGGAAACTGGAGCACCCAGAGGAAACCCAGCAGACATGGGGAGAACCAAGGTCACCCAAGACCAGAATTGAACCCAGGTCCCTAGCGCTGTGAGGCAAGAATGCTAGCCGCTATGCCACCCTAATTGATGCTAGTGTCCTGGTCAATATTTATCTGTCAACAGCAGGACCAAATCAGATGATCTGGTCACCATCTCATTTACCGTTTGCAAGAGCTTGCTGTGTAAACAAAACGATTAGCACATTTCCTACTTTACAACAGTTACAAAATACACTTTACTATTAGGAAGCACTTTGTGATGTCCTGAGTTCTTGCAAGGTGCTGTTTAATCAAAAGCTCCTTTCTGAGGTCGATGCTAGCGGAAGCGGCTAACTTTCGTTTTGTTCCTGAGGCGAGGGCTGGAGAAGAACCACAACCCCACACAGTCCTGAGCCCACCCCGCCATCAGGGACCACGTAGACTGTTCCGTCACACTCTCGCTTGGGGCTAAACTCTGTCAGCTGCATGTTACTCTGATGCACTTGCTCGTACTGCCACAACTGGTACTTCAGGCTCTTCCCTTGCTTTGCCAGCAGGTGGGTCTCGACAACACAGTCCTCGGGATAGCTGGATCCAGGCATGTTCGCACGCCGATAGAAGAACCCAGGAGTATCAGGGTCCTCTTCATAGAGATCTTTTGGCAGTCTACACTTCAGTCCCAGCAGCACCCCTACACAGCAATCAGAAACAACACATAAACTGCTGAATGGCCAGCAAGCACTGAATCAACCTACCAACATTTTGAATGTGTCCATCATTATTGAAAAGTGCCAAAGCTATATTTTTACGGTACCCTTTTCTGAAGAAGACACACTCAAGTACAAGCAATCTAAACCCATCAAATAACAACTAAATGGATTAACCTTGGGGCATGTTTAGATCATCTCTACACAGGGGTCATTAGTCTTTGGAATTCTCCCCCACAGAGAGCAGTGGAGGCTGGGTCATGACTATATTCAAGGCAGAGTTAGACAGATTTTTGATTACAAGGGGAGTCAAGGGATAGGGGAAAGGCAGGAAAGAGGCATTAAAGCCACAAGTGGATAAGCCATGACCTTACCAAATGGGAAATCAGGCTGAATGGGCCAATTGGCCTTCTGCTCCTATTCTTTTGTTCTTATTTCCCACTGCCCTGCAAATATCTCCTTTTGAAGTATTCATCCAATTTTCTCTTAAAGGTTATTGCTAAATGTGCTTCTGCCACCCTTTTAGGCAGTGCATTCGAAACCACAATAACTCACTATATAGAAACATTTCTCACCTCCCCTCTGGGTCCCTCTGCCAATTGTCTTAAACCTAATCATCTGATCAGCAACCCATCTGTTTTATAGAATTTGTACAAGAAAAGCTACCTAAACTATTTCCCCTCTACCTCTAACCAACTGCTCTTCAGGGAGTAACTAAAAGACAACAGTAAGAGTCTTATAACTTGAGGGCTTATTCTTAAGTGGAAATGTGAGCTGTGGGGAGGACACAAAGCCGCAAAGAGATATCAACAGGTTAAGTGAGCGGGCAACAAAGCGTCAGATGGTGTACAATGTGGGAAAGTGAGAGGCTATTCACTGAAGAACAGAAAAATAGAATATGGGTGTGAGAGCTCCAGGAGCAGTTGTCTGTTTTCATTCTCTGCTAGATTCCTGCCAAGGTTTTCGTCATTACTTTCTGACAAGTTAACTTCTTCTACACCTTGTGAGCCAATAATACATTCTTACAGATGCACCATAGAAAGCATCCTTTCCGGATGTATCACAGCTTGGTATGGGCTCCTGCTCTGTCCAAGACCGCAAGAAACTACAAAGGGCTGTGAATGTAGCCCAGTCCATCATGCAAACCAGCCTCCCATTCATTGACTCTGTCTACACTTCCTGCTGCCTCGGAAAAGTAGCCAGCATAATCAAGGACCCCATGCACCTGGACAAACTCTCTTCCACCTTCTTCCATCGGTAAAAAGATACAAAGTCTGAGATCACATCCCAACCAACTTAAGAACAGCTTCTTCCCTGCTGCCATCAGACTTTTGAATGGTCCTATTAAATATTAAGGTGATCTTTCTCTTCACCCAACGTGTAACTGCAACATTTATTCTATCCTTTCCTTCTCCCCTATGTACTCTATGAACAGGATGTTTTGTCTGTATAGCTCACAAGAAACAATACTTCTCACTGTATCCCAATGCATGTGACAATAATAAATCAAACCAAATCAAATCAAATCAATGAAGGCCCAAAACACAATTCCCTATCAAGTCACTTCAAAGCCACTTTTAACCAGGATGTAGCATAATATTAAAGAAGTTCAGTCAGTCACAGTACTTAAGCTAGTTTTTGTTTGTTAGCAAGAAAACCCCATGCAGGATTCTTGCAGAGAGATACAAAGAGGCCAGAGTTGGAAGGGCAGTGAGGCTTGGAGGCCAGGGTGGCCTATGAGGTTAGAGGGTAGCACGCGGCGTGACTGTGAAGGGACAGAAAGAATGCCAGTCTCTTCCTAATGGTGTTCACTGAACCTCAACCTGTGGGAGACACAGTGGTGTGATCTTGTGTCCTTAAAGGTTCACATAATGCACCTTGGTGTAACCAATCACGCATGGTGTGTCCAACCATGTAACATAGCGTATCATGTCTTAGTGTGTGACTCCAATGAATAGCCATTGACACAGTCTTTATATAAAGCAAAGTAGGGTGGGGTTGCACTCTATTTTGGGTGGGATTTTGTTTTATTTATTATTGTCACATGTATTGGGATACAGTGAAAAGTACTGTTTCTTGCGCGCTATACAGACAAAGCATACCGTTCATAGAGTACAGAGGAGAGAAGGAAAGGAGAGAGTGCAGAATGTAGTGTCATAGTCATAGCTAGGGTGTAGAGAAAGATCAACTTAATATATGGAATATTATTAGACAGTTTAAAAGAGTTAGAGTACAATTTTAAAAGTAGACATGATGTGGAGATGCCGGCATTGGACTGGGGTAAGCACAGTAAGTAGTCTCACAACACCAGGTTAAAGTCCAACAGGTTTATTTGGTAGCACGAGCTTTCGGAGCGCTGCCCCTTCATCAACTGACACTCTGAAAGCTCGTGCTACCAAATAAACCTGTTGGGACTTTAACCTGGTGTTGTGAGACTTCTTACAGGGCTTACCCCAGTCCAATGCCGGCATCTCCACATCATGTCTACATTTAAAATTGTACTCTAACTCTTTTAAACGAGCTTTCGGAGCGCTGCCCCTTCATCAACTGACACTCCGAAAGCTCGTGCTACCAAATAAACCTGTTGGGACTTTAACCTGGTGTTGTGAGACTACTTACTGTACAATTTTAAAAGCATAGAACGAGAGTGAAAGATAAAATTAGAGGATATATTGGGGGCAGCTTCACTCTGGCGCCATCTTAAGAATGTGGGGCCAAGACACTGACAGTGATAAGGCCTCTGAACAAAGATCCACTCAGTATTCCGCTCCTACCTGAAACGACTGCCCAGTGAGCTCTGTGCCCTCTCCGCAAGCAGGGTTCATGGTTGAAATCTTCATCGTACCTTCCTGAGGTTAAGGAATTTCCCCACTTTACTGAGAGCCAGGCGTTTGCGATGTGCTCTCTCCAACCCAGGCCGACCGAGGCCAGCAACAGCTGCTGCCTCGGGTAACGCAGTGATTCAACATTGAGCTCTGTCTTGACGTGTTCTCCAGTGGAGCTGGCTTTCTCATTAAACCATTTGGAAGAAGCTGGAGGGGCTGAATGGTACAGATCAGCATGGTCACTGACTCTCAGCTCAAGAACTATTAGGGATTTTTACAGTTGGCCTCAGTCCCCTGTGGGGATATCTGTCAAGAATCCTCATGATCACCATCCAGTGACCCTTGGTTTAGACTGAGAGGGTATATCTACCAGAGTTCCAGCCCCCGATTGCTATTCAGTGATCCCTCGGCCATATAGAGAGAGGGTATATCAGCCAGAGTGCCAGCCCTTGATCACAATCCTGGTTAAAGAAAGCATAGATGTAAAGTAAAGTTTATTTATTAGTATCACAAGTAGGCTTACATTAACACTGCAATTAAGCTACTGTGAAAATCCCCCTAGTCGCCACACTCCGGCGCCTGTTTGGGTACACTGAGGGAGAATTTAGCATGGCCAAAACCAGCACATCTTTCGAACTGTGGGAGGAAACCGGAGCACTCGGGGGAAACCCACGCAGACACAGGGAGAACGTGCAGACTCCGCACAGACAGGGACCCAAGCTGGGAATCGAACCCGGGTTCCCTGGCACTGTGAGGCAGCCGTGCTAACCGCTGTGTAACCACTTATGAGTGGATGGTGCAAACGGTCCAGGATTCTAGCTCCTGTTCACCATGTCTCCGCCCTCCCCATAGGATCTTCCGGTCCTGCCGTCGGTGGTATCCCCCGTGGCGCGGCGGAGGGGCACACAAAATTCCATAGATGTTGGTGGGACCGGGAAGATCCCACCGCTGACCAATAACAGGCCACCTCTGCCACTGAAAAATATGCCGCGGGGGGGCAATGGGTGGGGGTGGGGGTGGGGGCGGCACGGTAGCACAGTGGTTAGCATTGCTGCTTCACAGCTCCAGGGTCCCGGGTTCGATTCCCGGCTCGGGTCACTGTCTGTGTGGAGTTTGCACATTCTCCTCGTGTCTGCGTGGGTTTCCTCCGGGTGCTCCGGTTTCCTCCCACAGTCCAAAGATGTGTGGGTTAGGTTGATTGGCCAAGTTAAAAAAAAAAAATTGCCCCTTAGAGTCCTGGGATGTATAGATTAGAGGGATTAGCGGGTAAAATATGTGGGGGTAGGGCCTGGGTGGGATTGTGGTCGGTGCAGACTCGATGGGCCGAATGGCCTCCTTCTGCGCTGTAGGGTTTCTATGATTTCTATGAGTATATATGTAGAATGGCCATTGTGTGGGGTATGGGAGGCCAACTAACCCCTGGAATGTACCCTTAGCTTCCTTGCAAGCGGAGAACCAGGAACTCAAAGCAAGTTATGTAACTCAAGAAGCCTGAGCTAGCAATCCAAACAAACAAAGAACAATAAAGCACAGGAAACAGGCCCTTCGGCCCTCCAAGCCTGTGCCGCTCATTGGTCCAACTGGACCATCCGTTTGTATCCCTCCATTCCCAGATTGCTCATGTGACTATCCAGGTAAGTCTTAAACGATGCCAGCGTGTCTGCCTCCACCACCCTACTTGGCAGCGCATTCCAGGCCCCCACCACCCTCTGTGTAAAAAACATCCCTCTAATATCTGAGTTATACTTCGCCCCTCTCACCTTGAGCCCGTGACCCCTCGTGATCATCACCTCCGACCTGGGAAAAAGCTTCCCACTGTTCACCCTATCTATACCCTTCATAATTTTGTACACCTCTATTAGGTCACCCCTCATTCTCTGTCTTTCCAGGGAGAACAAGCCCAGTTTACCCAATCTCTCCTCATAGCTAAGACCCTCCATACCAGGTAACATCCTGGTAAACCTTCTCTGCACTCTCTCTAAAGCCTCCACATCCTTCTGGTAGTGCGGCGACCAGAACTGGACGCAGTACTCCAAATGTGGCCTAGCCAGCGTTCTATACAGCTGCATCATCAGACTCCAGCTTTTATACTCTATACCCCGTCCTATAAAGGCAAGCATACCATATGCCTTCTTCACCACCTTCTCCACCTGTGCTGCCACCTTCAAGGATTTGTAGACTTGCGCACCTAGGTCCCTCTGTGTTTCTATACTCTTGATTTGAAACGTCACTGGTTTGCGGCCTGGAGCTGTTCGGGAAGAGACCATCTCAAATGTCAATGTAATTAACTGTCGTAAGGATACGGTAACAACACAGGGTAACCAGCGAGGAGGTGGTGCATTATTCTGGCTTTGTTACATCCCGTTAAGCCCTCGTGGAGGAGTTCACCTTGGCATTCAAAAACCTCCTCTGCCAGTTTCACCATATCGGCACCTGGAATCGGAAGAGAAAGAAATTACATTTAATTATAGCACAACCTCAGGAATATTGCAAATCGATTTAAATACTTTTGAAGTGTCGTCACTATTGTGATATAGGAAATGCAGCAACCAATTTGAATACAGGAAGGCCCACGCACACACACCAATATCACAGAATCGTTATGGCGCAGAAGGAGGCCATTTGGCCCATCTTGACTATACTGGCTCTCCAAACGAGCATCATGACTTAGTACCATTCCCCTGCCTTTTCCCTCATACCCCTGCACATTGCTTCTATGCAAATAATCATCATGGATGCCTCGATTGAATATGATAATGCCCAAATTATCTATTTCAATGATATTGGTTGAGGGGTGACTATTGTCCAGGAAGCACGGTGGCACAGTGGTTAGCACTGCTGCCTCACAGCGCCAGGGACCCGGGTTCAATTCCCGGCTTGGGTCACTGTCTGTGTGGAGTTTGCACATTCTCCCCATGTCTGCATGGGTTTCCTCTGGGTGCTCCGCTTTCCTCCCACACTCCAAGGATGTGTGGGTTAGCCATGACGAATTGTCCCTTAGTATTCCGGGCCTAGCTAGAGTGGATGCATGGGGTTATGGGAATGGGGCCTGGGTGGGATTGTGGTCGATGTAGACTCGATGGGCTGAATGGCCTCCTTCTGCACTGTAGGAGTCTATGATCAGATGAATAGAACTGCTGCCACACAGCTCCAAGGACCCGATTTCAATTCCAGCCTTGGATGACTGCGTGGAGTTTGCACATTCTCCCCCTGTCTGCATGGGCTCCCTCCCGGTGCTCCGGTGTCCTCCGACAGTCCAAAGACTGGGGGCGGCACAGTGGTTAGCACTGCTGCATCACAGTGCCAGGGACCCGGGTTCGATTCCTGGCTTGGGTCACTGTCTGAGTGGAGTCTGCATTCTGCACTGTAGGGATTCTATGAATGACACAGAAAGTAAGATAGGGACAGACAATAAAGAGAACATGGAGCAACAGAAGGAGCAGAGTCAGCACATATCTCGCTGTTGTGTGTTGGAAGATACCTGAGAACATCTCTCCCTGAACGGTGTAGCCTCTGGCCTTCGCACAGCCGACAATCTCCTCCAGATCCTTCACCTCACACATGTTCAGCAAATGTCCGGCCATCCACAGAGCGACCAGGCCACACCTGAAGAACAAGAAAACACAACAAGCAGCAGCCCTCAGGTGGAAGGGCTGAGTTTACAGACGGGAGTGGGGTCCACACTTGGGCTGGAATTCACCAACAGGTTGGACTACAGGTGGGAAATGAACCCTTAATTCCAACAGAGAAACACCTCATGTTAAAATTTCATCTGACGGGCATGAGTGGGAGATTTGAGAACTGTGCCGATTTTGGATCACATTTGGATAGAAAGCTTTGTTTTTATAGATCACACTTCAAAGCACTCGGTGTGAACTGAATCACTCTGAAGGCAGCCAATATTGTCAGGTTGATTGACGCAATGACAATTTTGCGCAAAGTGCAATCCCGTCTACAGAAATGAGAACGAATGGGCAGTCGATTGCCTGCCAACACACTGAGGAAAGTGCCCTCACTCATCAGATCAGGTGGTAGAGAGAGATAAGCAGAGCTAACGTTTTAGGATGTAGACCTGTGCTCAGAAATGTTAATTCTGTTTCATAGAATAGAATCCCTGCAATGCAGGAGGCCATTCGGCCCATTTGATCTGTACCGACTCTCCAACAGAGCATCCCACCAAGGCCCTATTCCCATAAACACAGGTATTTATCCCACTAATCCCCCAACCCATACATCTTTGGACACTAAGGGGCAATTTAGCATGGCCAATCCGCCTAACCTGCACATCTTTGCACACTAAGGGGCAATTTAGCATGGCCAATCCACCTAACCTGCACATCTTTGGACACTAAGGGGCAATTTAGCATGGCCAATCCACCTAACCTGCACATCTTTGGACACTAAGGGGTAATTTAGCATGGCCAATCCACCTAACCTGTGTGGTAAACCACTGTTAGCTTATTGCCTGTGTGTGTGACATGCCTGGACACGTCCCTGCCGGCCCAGCCCGGGACTCCTCTTCCCCCTGGTCCAGGTATAAAGGGGACTGCTCCCCACCCCCCTGCCTCAGTCTCTGGACCAGTTCATCAGCATGGGTGTGCTCCAAGTCTTTTGCTAATAAAAGCCTATTTGTTCTTGCATACAAACTAGTTTTTGCTTGATTGGTGGTGCATCAACCTGCACATCTTTGGACACTAAGGGGTAATTTAGCAAGGCCAATCCGCCTAACCTGCACATCTTTGGACTGTGAAAGGAAACCGGAGCACCCGGAGGAAACCCACGCAGACACGGGGAGAATGTGCAAACTCCACAATTGACAGTCACCCGAGGCTGGAATTGAACCCGGGTCCCTGGCGATGTGAGGCAGCAGTGCTAACAACACTGCTTGTTGTGTTTCACCACAGATGTTGCTAAAGCTGAATATTTACGAGATTTTCTGTTTTTATCAGTGCGCGTCAGTAGTGAGCCACATGCGGCCCATCAGGGTTCTGAGTGTGACCTACATGCAAAGTTGCCACTGGTTTTCACCACGTAGCTTTTTTTCCTACTGACATGACTGAGGCGATTCGCACGTAAAGCAAGGGCAGGTGAGGTGAGGTGTGTGCTGATTGCTCACAACACTGACTGTGAGAGCCGTGCACTCCCTCTGTGTCCAATCAAAGCATAAATCTTTTTGCTTTTAACCATTCAAAGTTGATGACAGTTCTATTAATATATAAATGAAGCATCTTTTGTAATTCGCTATGAAATATTCAATGTGTATTAAACATATTTAATTTTATTCATGGGGTCACGGTTAGTGAACAAGCCCGATTTCAATCTTGTGACCACTGAGATGAAGGAGGGCCACTTACGTGGACAACTCACTCGCCTAGTTTGGCCATCACTGTTACACTTTGATATGAAATAGAAACAGAATTGGATACTCACTGTGGGCCATCCTGGATCAGCGAGGGAACATGTTTATTAATAAGGAGCCAATTCAGTTCTTTGTTAAAACTGAAATTAAAAAAAAATCTCAGTCATTACCGTAAAACCTTATAGCAAGCTGTTAAACTGCAATAGCTGCTAACTCTACAATGACACACAGATGCACTGTTTTACCTTTAATAGCACAGTTACCAGGCATTAACCTCTCATATCATTTGGAGAATATGCTCTTAGCCTGTAATAGCATAGAGATGTACACTCTGAAGCTAAGCACACACAGCAGAGTGCTTTATTAAAGAATCTTTTGTGGGAAGTGCGTTCCACCATTTATTGCCCATCCCTAACTGCCCTTGAACTGAGTGGCTTGCGAGGCCATTTCAGAGGGCAGTTAAGAGTCAACCATGTTGCTGCAGGTCTGAAGTCACATGAAGGCCAGACCAGGTAAGGATGGCAGATTTCCTTCCCTAAAAGGAGGACGGCACGGTGGCAGAGTGGTTAGCACTGCTCCCTCGTAGTGCCAGGGACCCGGGTTCAATTCCGATCTTGGGTGACTGTCTGGACGGAGTTTGCATGTTCTCTCCGTGTCTGCGTGGACTTCCTCCGGGTGCTCCAGTTCCCTTCCGCAGTCTCAAAATGTGCAGGCTAGGTGGATTGGCCATGCTAAATTGACCCTTAGTGTCCCAACAGGTGTAGATTGGGGGGGGGCGGGGATTGGCGGGGTAAATATGTGGAGTTCCGGGGGTAGGCCTGGTTAAGATGCTCTGTCAGAAGGTTGGTGCAGACTCAATGGGCCGAATGGGCTCTTTCTGTACTGCAGGGATTCTATGATTCTAAAGGGCATTAGAATCTTAGAAACCCTACAGCACAGAAAGAGGCCATTTGGCCCATCGAGTCTGCTCTGACCACAATCCCACCCAGGCCCTATCCCCATATCCTTACATATTTACCCACTAATCCCGCTAACCTACGTATCCCAGGACACTAAGGGGCAATTTTTAACCTGGCCAATCAGCCTAACCTACACATCTTTGGACTGAGGGAGGAAACCGGAGCACCTGGAGAAAACCCACGCAGACACGAGGAGAATGTGCAAACTCCACACAGACAGTGACCCAAGCCGGGAATCGAACCCAGGTCCCTGGAGCTGTGAAGCAGCAGTGATAACCACCGTGCTACCCAACAATCGATGACAGTTTCATGGTCACCGTTACTGAGACGAGCTTTCAATTCCAGATTTTATTCACTGAATTTTAAATTACACCAGCTGCTGTGGTGGGATTTGAACCCATGCCCCCAGGGGCATTAGCCCCAGCTAGCCCAGTGACATTACCACTGCGCCGACATCTCCCTTAAGCCTGTTAGTGGAGACGGCGTTAACATGGGATAATTTACCTAGGGAAATCTACGATAACACACAGCTGGCCCATTGTGCTGCAGAGGCAGCTCAGAGCAGTTTACGTTTATTTATTAGTGTCACAAGTAGGCTTACATTAACACGGCAATGAAGTTACTGTGAAAATCCCCAAGTCGCCACACTCCGGCACCTGTTTGGGTACACTGAGGGAGAATTTAGCATGACCAATGCACCTAACCAGCACGTCTTTCGGACTGCAGGAGGAAACCGGAGCACCCGGAGGAAACAGGGAGAATGTGCAAACTCCGCACAGAAAGTGACCCAAGCTGGGAATCGAACCCGGGTTCCTGGCGCTGTGAGGCAGCAGTGCCACTTGATAATTTAGCACATTCCACCATTCAAGGAGATCATGGCTGACCTGTGACCTAACTCCACACTCCCTGCTTTCACCCATATCCCTTAACACCTTTGGGCTACAGGGCAAAGGGGAGAATATGGAGTCAGGCCTCAGATCAGTCATGAACTCACTGAATGTCAGGGTATGGATTACACTGAGCTGTTGTTGCGTGTATCCTCACTGGTCAGCGTCAAGGTTTCATCCTGCAAGGTCTGTGTGCCTGAAACCTGCCAGAGAGTCAGGAAACCCGTAATAAACTTGGCTCACGCTTTCCTGCACTGTACATACTTGTCGGGTCTGTTCTTGAGCAACATCTTCACCTCCTCCCGGTCCCCAATCACGGGCATTGGCCCTTCTGCAAGAATCTGGTACAGTTTCTTTCTCGGTGGGACTGAAGGAAGGGGCAGGAACGGTGGAGGCAGGGGAGGTGGAGGAGGAGGGGGCAACATCGACCACTCTGAACCATCAGGCTTGTCCTGGCTGGGATTTCCCCTCATCGCTTGCACCATTTCCATGTTGGACATGGCAGGAGCCGGCCTCTGTCAATCCACCTTTGGGCCTCAGACTGACCATCCCTCGACCCCGACACTTTCTGCTGGTCAGTTCACTCAGTGATCAGGACATCACGGGTTAGAGACACTGAGATATGACATCTGCGTAGGGAGAAAAAAATACAGCACAGTCACGCCTCCAATTCCAAAAACGGCATTTTTAACGGGGAAAGTGCTAGGAGGGCAAAGAGGTGGAGTGGGAGAGGAAATTGGGGACAATTTGATGGAGTCATAGAATCACAGAATCCCTCCAGTGCAAAAGGAGGCCATTCGGCCCATCAAGCCTGCACCAACAACAATCCCACACAGGCCCTATCCCCGTAACCCCACGTTTTTACCCTGTTAATCTCTGACACCAAGGGACAGTTCAGCATGGCCAATCCACCTAACCTGCACATCTTTCGACACTAAGGGGTGATTTAGCATGGCCAATCCACCTAACCTACACATCTTTGGACACTAAGGGGCAATTTAGCATGGCCAGTCCACCTAACCTGCACATCTTTGGACACCAAGGGGCAATTTAGCATGGCCAATCCACCTAACCTGCGCATCTTTGGACACTAAGGGGCAATTTAGCATGGCCAATCCACCTAACCTGCACATCTTTGGACACCAAGGGGCAATTTAGCATGGCCAATCCACCTAACCTGCGCATCTTTGGACACTAAGGGGCAATTTAGCATGGCCAATCCACCTAACCTGCACATCTTTGGACACTAAGGGGCAATTTAGCATGGCCAATCCACCGAGCCTGCACATCTTTGGACACTAAGGGGCAATTCAGCACGGCCAGTCCACCTAACCTGCACATCTTTGGACACTAAGGGACAATTTAGCATGGCCAATCCACCTAACCTGCACATCTTTGGACACTAAGGGGCAATTTAGTTTGGCCAATCCACCTAACCTGCACATCTTTGGACACTAAGGAGCAATTTAGCATGGCCAATCCACCCAACCTATACATCTTTGAAACTGGGGGAGGAAACCGGAGCACCCGGAGGAAACCCACGCAGACACGGGTAGAACGTGCAAACTCCACACAAACAGTCACCAGAGGCAGGAATTGAACCTGCGTCTCTGGGGCTGTGAGGCAGCAGTGCTAACCACTGTGCTGACCCACGGGAGAGGAGGTGGAGGAGTATTTGATGGAGGGGTGGAGTGGGAAAAGGAGTGAAGTGGTGTTGGGTGAGGAGCTGGGGCAAGCATTTCTTCTTGGGTGGCACAGTGGTTAGCACTGCTGCCTCACAGCGCCAGGGATTCGGATTCGACTCCCAGCTTGGGTCACTGTCTGTGTGGAGTTTGCACGTTCTCCCACGTTCTATGGAATGTCATGTCTGACAAACCTGGTTAAATCTGTTGAAGAGGTGGCTAGTGGACAGGGAAAGCAAGGTTTCCAAAACTTTTCCAGCCACACAACCCTTCATGACTTACCCAGAGCATTGGGAAACCTCAAGCATTCTCATAATGTCAGCACCCTGGGTTTTGCCACGAAATAGATGAGAACACAGAAATCAGATGTAAACAAGTGTTTTATCGCTATATCTATACATATAGAGTCATCTTGTAATAATTAAACCTTCTCTGATCAAACGCATATATAAGTCTTATCCTTTGTCATTTTTAGTGAGAGGAATGATGCTGGAAAGCTGATTCTATTATCGGGGTAAGAAGTCTAACAACACCAGGTTAAAGTTAAACCTGTTGGACTTTAACCTGGTGTTGTTAGACTTCTTACTGTGTTTACCAGTCCAACGCCGGCATCTCCACATCTATTATCGGACACACACATCTCTCTCTCTCTCACACACAAGATGTGCTGGTTAGGTGGATTGGCCATGCTAAATTGCTCCTTAGAGTCAGGGGGACTAGCTCGGGTAAATGCATGGGGTTATGGGGATAGGACTGGATGGGATAATTGTCGGTGCAGACTCGATGGGCCAAATGGCCTTCTTCTCCACTGTAGGATTCTCTGATTCTATGTATGCGACTCTGTCTCCCGTTCACACACATTCACCCTCACAAACACAGTCACACACTCCAAGGCCCAAACACCTACCCCCACTACCCCACCATTCCCGACCCCCAAACCTCACCGCTCCATTCCCAAGCCACCAGCTAGAAGCCTATCCTCACAGACCAGCTTCTGGCCAATTTATCTCCTGCCCACTCCTGCCCCACCTCAGCCTCACTGATGGCTACAGGCCATTCTGCCCAGGAACAGCGAGATAGAGTGAATCAAATGGGCCAATTGGAGCAAGATCTCTCAGAGCACTGGATGCTGATGGACTGATAGACAGCCTGTCAGCGCTCCAACATCTTGCTCTGATTGCCTATTTGATTTCTCTAATCCTTTTTAAATTTTGCACATTTGAACCACCGGTCACCTGGCAGCCGTGAGCTTCTCAGATCCCCAGAGACCCTTCACAGACCCCTGGGGACCCACAAGCCCCAGTTAGGGAACTCCTGGTCTATAATCAAGCAGAAGACTAAGACTACTGGAAATCTGAAACAAAAACAGAAAATGCTGGAAAAACCCAGCAGATCAGGAGAGAGAAAACAGAGTAAATGTTTTAACTCCGAGAGGCCACATTTGATAATCTCCCTCATAAAGGGACGGGTTAGTGAAAGTGGAAACTCATGGAGTTGACAGCAATTCTTGATCTGGTCAGGAAATTGGCTGGACCTCAAGAGCCAGAGTCGGGATAATGGGCAGGTACTCTAACTGGCAAGGTATGGCGGGTGGTGGTGTTTCCCCCACCCAGGATGTGTGTTGGGACCTCAGCTACTCTGTGTATTTATCAATGTCCTAGATGACAGGATAAAAAGCCATATATTCAAATTTCCCATTGCAATAAAAAAATAGGGAGCATTGTTTGCAGTGTAGATAGAAGCAAAAATTACAAAGAGGTATTGTTATGGACAGTTTTAGTTTTTTTTTAAAGTTTATTTATTACTGTCACAAGTAAGGCTTATATTAACACTGCAATGAAGTTACTGTGAAAATCCCCTAGTCGCCACACTCCTGTTCGGGTACACGGAGGGAGAATTTAGCACGGCCAATGCACCCTAACCAGCACATCTTTCGGACTGTGGGAGGAAACCCAAGCGGGGAGAACGAGCAAACTCCGCACAGATGGTGACCCAAGCTTGGAATTGAACCCGGGTCCTGGAGCTGAGGCAGCAGTGCTGACCACTGTGCCACCCCAGGAGGAGGGTTAATCTAAACAGCCCTGATTCCTCCTCTCCCCGAAGCAGAAAGGTACATTGATTTGCTTCCCCCCATTATAAGCTGTGACATCACTCCCAAACCTTCAGTTTTGGTGTGATCCAATTTTGATTTGATTTATTATTGTCACGTGTATTAACGTACAGTAAAAATATTGTTTCTTGCGCGCTATACAGTCAAAGAATACCGTTCATAGAGAAGGAAATGAGAGAGTGCAGAATGTAGTGATTTGCTATAAATAATCCCCCAGCAAATTTGATAGTTGGTGAATGGGGTTGGAGGGGAACGGTGACTGCGAGGAGGGGGTGGGGGAAGAGATGTGTGGGTTGCGGGGGGGGGGGGGGTGAGGCAATGTTTGAGCGCTGGGGAGGGGGAATGGGTGGGGTGGGGGTGGGTTGAGAAGTAGTGGAGGGGGTAAGGTTGGGGTGGGGATTGGTTGGGAAATGGAGTGCGGATGAGATGGGAGTTGGAGAATAGGAGTTGGGGAGTGGATGGGATGGGGAGTGGGAGGGTACGAGTTGAATGGGGAGTGAGTGGGGGGAGGATGGGGTGGGGAGTGAGTGGGGAGAGGATGGGATGGGGAGTGAGTGGGGAGAGGATGGGGTGGGGAGTTGGAGAGTAAGAGTTGAGTGGAGAGTTGGCGAGTGGGAGTTGTTGGAGAGTGGATGGGGAATGGATGGGATTGGGCATCAGGTGGGTTAGGAGTCGGTGGGGGATGGGAGTGGATTGGGTGTTCGGGGGGGAGTGGGGTTGGGAGATGGATATTAGGTGGGGATGGGGAGTGGGTTGGGTGGGAAGGGGTGGGCTTTAGGTGGAGGGGAGAGGGTGTGGTGGGTTTTAAGTGGATAGGGAGGGGGTGGGAGCTGGATATTGGATGGAGGATAGGAGTAGGTTGGTGTTAGGGGGAGGAGGTGGGTTGGGTTTTGGGTGGATGGGGAGGGGAGCTGGGAGTGAGTGTGCAGTTGGATATTGGGTGGGGGATATGAGTGGGTGGGGGATGTGAGTTGGGAATGAGTGGGTGGGGGATGTGAGGGGGTGGGGGATGTGAGGGGGTGGGGGATGTGAGGGGGTGGGGGATGTGAGGGGGTGGGGGATGTGAGGGGGTGGGGGATGTGATGGGGGATGTGAGGGGGTGGGGGATGTGAGGGGGTGGGGGATGTGAGGGGGTGGGGGATGTGAGGGGGTGGGGGATGTGAGGGGGTGGGGGATGTGAGGGGGTGGGGGATGTGAGGGGGTGGGGGATGTGAGGGGGTGGGGTGTGTGAGGGGGTGGGGTGTGTGAGGGGGTGGGGTGTGTGAGGGGGTGGGGTGTGAGGGGTGGGGTGTGTTGGGGGTGGGGAGGGGAGTTGGGAGTGAGTGTGCAGTTGGATATTGGGTGTTAGGGGGAGGGGAGGTGTGGGTTGGGTTTTAGGTGGATGGGGCGGGGGGGGCAGGGAATGGGGGGGGGGGTGGCAGGGGCCGGGGGGAAGGGGGTGGGGGGAGGGGAGTTGGGAGTGAGTGTGCAGTTGGATATTGGGTGGGGGATGTGAGGGGCGGGGGAGGGGGAGACGTGAGTGGGTGGGGAGGGGGGACGTGAGTGGGTGGGGAGGGGGGACGTGAGTGGGTGGGGAGGGGGGACGTGAGTGGGTGGGGAGGGGGGACGTGAGTGGGTGGGGAGGGGGGACGTGAGTGGGTGGGGAGGGAGAGAGGGGGATTGGGAGCGAGTGTGCAGTTGGATATTGGGTGGGGGGGTGTTGGGGGTGGAGGGGGGTTGTTGGGGGTGGAGGGGGGGCTTGGGAGTGAGTGTGCAGTTGGATATTGGGAGGGGGGGTTGGGGGAGGGTGTTTGGGGGGGGTGTTTGGGGGGGGTGTTTGGGGGGGGTGTTTGGGGGGATGTTTGGGGGGGGTGTTTGGGGGGGGTGTTTGGGGGGGGTGTTTGGGGGGATGTTTGGGGGGATGTTTGGGGGGGGTGTTTGGGAGGGGGTGTTGGGAGGGGGGGTTGGGAGGGGGGGTTGGGAGGGGGGGTTGGGAGGGGGGGTTGGGAGGGGGGGTTGGGAGGGGGGGTTGGGAGGGGGGGTTGGAGGGGGGGTTGGGAGGGGGGTGTTGTGGGGGGAGGTTGGGGGTGGAGGTTGGGGTTGGGGGGAGAGGTTGGGGGGAGAGGTTGGGGGGAGAGGTTGGGGGGGGAGGTTGGGGGGGGAGGTTGGGGGGGGGGAGGTTGGGGGGGGGAGGTTGGGGGGGGGAGGTTGGGGAGGGGAGGTTGGGGAGGGGGAGGTTGGGGGGGGGGGAGGTTGGGGGGGGGAGGTTGGGGGGGGAGGTTGGGGGGGAGGTTGGGGGGGGAGGTGGGGGGGGAGGTTGGGGGGGGAGGTTGGGGGGGGAGGTCGGGAGGGGGCATCGGGAGGGGGCGTCGGGAGGGGTGGTGTGTTGGAAGAGGTGGGTAGGGGGGGTGGTTGGAGGGGTGGGGTGGGGGGGTGTTGGGAGGGGTGGGGGGGGGTGTTGGGAGGGGTGGGGGGGGGTGTTGGGAGGTGTGGGGGGGGGTGTTGGGAGGGGTGGGGGGGGTGTTGGGAGGGGTGGGGTGTTGGGAGGGGTGGGGGGGGGTGTTGGGAGGGGTGGGGGGGGGTGTTGGGAGGGGTGGGGGGGGGTGTTGGGAGGGGTGGGGGGGGGTGTTGGGAGGGGTGGGGGGGGTGTTGGGAGGGGTTGGGAGGGGTGGGGGGGGGTGTTGGGAGGGGTGGGGTGGGTGTTGGGAAGGGTGGGGTGGGGGGGTGTTGGGAGGGGTGGGGTAGGGGGGTGTTGGGAGGAGTGGGGTGGGGTAGGGTGGTGTTGGGAGGGGTGGGGTGGGGGGGAGTGTTGGGAGGGGTGGGGTGGGGGAGTGTTGGGAGGGGTGGGGTGGGGGGAGTGTTGGGAGGGGTGGGGTGGGGGGGAGTGTTGGGAGGGGTGGGGTGGGGGGAGTGTTGGGAGGGGTGGGGTGGGGGGAGTGTTGGGAGGGGTGGGGTGGGGGGAGTGTTGGGAGGGGTGGGGTAGGGGGGGTGTTGGGAGGGGTGGGGAGAGGGGTGTTGGGAGGGGTGGGGGAGAGGGGTGTTGGGAGGGGTGGGGGAGAGGGGTGTTGGGAGGGGTGGGGGAGAGGGGTGTTGGGAGGGGTGGGGGAGAGGGGTGTTGGGAGGGGTGGGGGAGAGGGGTGTTGGGAGGGGTGGGGGAGAGGGGTGTTGGGAGGGGTGGGGGAGGGGGTGTTGGAGGGGTGGGGGAGGGGGGTGTGGGAGGGGTGGGGGGAGGGGGGTGTTGGGAGGGGGGTGTTGGGAGGGGAGGGGGTGTGGGGAGGGGTGGAGGGGGAGGGGGGTGTTGGGAGGGGTGGGGGAGGGGGGTGTTGGGAGGGGTGGGGGAGGGGGGTGTTGGGAGGGGTGGGGGAGGGGGTTGTTGGGAGGGGTGGGGGAGGGGGGTGTTGGGAGGGGTGGGGGAGGGGGGGTGTTGGGAGGGGAGGGGTGTTGGGAGGGGTGGGGGAGGGGGGTGTTGGGAGGGGTGGGGTGTGGGGGGTGTTGGGAGGGGTGGGGGGAGGGGGGTGTTGGGAGGGGTGGGGGGAGGGGGGTGTTGGGGAGGGGGGGAGGGGGGTGTTGGGAGGGGGTGTTGGGGGGGGTGTTGGGAGGGGTGGGGGGAGGGGGGTGTTGGGAGGGGTGGGGGGAGGGGGGTGTTGGGAGGGGTGGGGGGAGGGGGGTGTTGGGAGGGGTGGGGGGAGGGGGTGTTGGGAGGGGTGGGGGGAGGGGGGTGTTGGGAGGGGTGGGGGGAGGGGGGTGTTGGGAGGGGTGGGGGGAGGGGGGTGTTGGGAGGGGTGGGGGGAGGGGGGTGTTGGGAGGGGTGGGGGGAGGGGGGTGTTGGGAGGGGTGGGGGAGGGGGGTGTTGGGAGGGGTGGGGGAGGGGGGTGTTGGGAGGGGGGTGTTGGGAGGGGTGGGGGAGGGGGGTGTTGGGAGGGGGGTGTTGGGAGGGGTGGGGGAGGGGGGTGTTGGGAGGGTGGGGGAGGGGGGTGTTGGGGAGCGGTGGGTAGGGGGGGTGTTGGGAGCGGTGGGGTAGGGGGTGTGGGAGCGGTGGGGTAGGGGGGTGTTGGGAGGGGGGTGTGTTGGGAGGGGTGGGGTAGGGTGGGTGTTGGGGAGGGGTTGGGTGAGGGGGGTGTTGGGAGGGGTGGGGTGAGGGGGGTGTTGGGAGGGGTGGGTGGGGGGGTGTTGGGAGGGGTGGGGTGGGGGGGTTGTTGGGAGGGGTGGGGGGGGGTTGTTGGGAGGGGTGGGGTGGGGGGTTGTTGGGAGGGGTGGGGTGGGGGGGTTGTTGGGAGGGGTGGGGTGGGGGGTTGTTGGGAGT
Organism: Mustelus asterias; assembly: GCF_964213995.1. Taxonomy (NCBI): domain Eukaryota; kingdom Metazoa; phylum Chordata; class Chondrichthyes; order Carcharhiniformes; family Triakidae; genus Mustelus; species Mustelus asterias. The sequence goes on along the minus strand of NC_135824.1, from coordinate 52,459,005 downwards.
GGTGGGGTGGGGGGGTTGTTGGGAGGGGTGGGGTGGGGGGGTTGTTGGAGGGGTGGGGTGGGGGGGTTGTTGGGAGGGGTGGGGTGGTTGTTGGGAGGGGTGGGGTGGGGGGGTTGTTGGGGGTGGGGTGGGGTGGGGGGGTGTGGGGTGGGGGGGGTGTTGGGAGGGGTGGGGTGGGGGGGGTGTTGGGAGGGGGGGTGTTGGGAGGGGGATTGTTGGGAGGGGTGGGGTAGGGGGTGTTGGGAGCGATGAGGTAGGGGGGGTGTTGGGAGCGGTGGGGAGGGGGGTGTGTTGGGAGGGGTGGGGTGGGGGTGGTGGGGGGAGCGGTGGGGTAGGGGGTGTTGGGAGCGGTGGGGTAGGGGGGTGTTGGAGCGTGGGGGAGGGGGGGTGTTGGAGGGGTGGGGTAGGGGGGTGTTGGGAGCGGTGCGGTGGGGTAGGGGGGGTGTTGGGAGCGGTGGGGTAGGGGGGGGGTGGGAGGGGCTGAGTGGGGGTGTTGGGAGGGGTGGGTGAGGGGGGTGTTGGGAGGGGTTGGGAGGGGGGGTGTTGGGAGGGGTGGGGGTGGTGTTGGGTGGGGTGGGAGGGGTGGGGTAGGGGGATGTTGGGGTAGGGGGATGTTGGGAGGGTGGGGTAGGGGGATGTTGGGAGCGGTGTGGTGGGGTAGGGGGGGTGTTGGGAGCGGTGTGGTGGGGTAGGGGGGTTGTTGGGAGCGGTGGGGTAGGGGAGGTGTGGGAGCGGTGGGGTAGGGGGGGTGTTGGGAGTCGGGCTGTTGGGTGGGGTAGGGGTGGTGTTGGGAGGGGGGGTAGGGAATGTGCAGTTTTGGTTCCGAACACTGTGCTGGAATGATGGGTGATTGGATCCCATCCTGTAATTGGCTCTGATCCCTCCCCCCACCTCCACCCTCCAGCCAGAGGCTGGACTCAATTGGCCAGGGGCGAATGTCATCCATTTGATTGACATCCGGATCCGCCAATCGGCCCATCCCATTGGATTCGTCTCAGCCAATCAGCCGACACCTTGGGCAATAGGGGCTGGTCCCGCGCGCGAGTGCTGGCGGTTTTCCCGCCAGGACAAACGGCTCCAGAATCCGGGTCCCGGGGAGGGGGCGGGGCCAGGACAGCCCGCCCTTTATGCCGCTTCGCCGCTTGACAGGTCGCCCGGGCCAATCAGGTGGTAGCTCCCTCAGCCGAGCTGACCAATCCGGGGGAGGACGGGGGGCGGGATATCCGGTCAAGCTCCGGGCTTGAGAGCGAGCGGCGTTTTCTGGCGGTTGGAATCCGGGACAATCCGCCTCCATCGGTCAGTGCCCGGTGCCATCGGCGCGTTCCAGCCCCTGGGGTCTCCTCCTCGCTGCCTGAGCAGTGGGTACAGGCCAATATTGCGGCTCAAACCCCTTGCCCGCCCGGAGAGCCGCGATCTTACCGTCCTGCCGGGATTGTTCGGAGCGGATGTCGAGCGGCCGGCGGGACGGGAGAAGGTTAAAGCTTCCGGTTCATGTCCGGGGCAGGGGGGCACATGGGGCTAGGGGCCCTGGGGGGGCTAGGGCGATGTGGTTAGGAGGGCGATGTGGTTAGGAGGGCGATGTGGTTAGGAGGTCCTGTACGGGGGGGGGGGGGCACGGCGGTTAAGGGGCCCTCCTTGGAGGGTGGGGGTAAATGGCGTTAGGGGGTCCCGTCTCTGGGTGGAGGTGGAGATCCTATCGGGTGGAGGTGGAGATCCTATGGGGTGGGGGTGGAGGTGGAGAGAGATCCTACCTGGGTGTGTAGGGTGGGGGAACAGATCCTATCTTTGGGGGGGCGGGGAACAGATCCTATCTTTGGGGGCGGGGAAACAGATCCTATCTTTGGGGGGGGGGTGGGGAACAGATCCTATCTTGGGGGGGGGGTGGGGAACAGATCCTATCTTGGGGGGGAGGGGGGTGGGGAACAGATCCTATCTTGGGGGGGGGTGGGGAACAGATCCTATCTTGGGGGGGGGACAGATCCTATCTTGGGGGGGGGGGGAACAGATCCTATCTTGGGGGGTGGGGAACAGATCCTATCTTGGGGGGGGGGGGTGGGGAACAGATCCTATCTTGGGGGGGGGGTGGGGAACAGATCCTATCTTTGGGGGGGTGGGGTGGGGAACAGATCCTATCTTTGGGGGGGGGGGTGGGGAACAGATCCTATCTTTGGGGGGGGGTGGGGAACAGATCCTATCTTTGGGGGGGGGGTGGGGAACAGATCCTATCTTTGGGGGGGGGCGGGGAACAGATCCTATCTTTGGGGGGGTGGCGGGGAACAGATCCTATCTTTGGGAGGAGGGGGGGGAACAGATCCTATCTTTGGGGGGGCGGGGAACAGATCCTATCTTTGGGAGGAGGGGGGGAACAGATCCTATCTTTGGGCGAGGGGACAGATCTGATCTTTGGATGGGGGGGAAAGAGAGTGGGGTAGCAGGTCTTGAGGTCTCGGGGTGGGGGTGGTTAGGAAGTCATATCTATGGTCCGGATGGGGTTATGGGTCTTGTCTCTCGTTTGGGGGCTGGGGAGGGGGGGTCCTTCCCTGTCTCTGGATTGGGTGTGGAGTGGTTAAGGGTTCCTGCCCTGTGGGGAGGGCTAGGATGGTGGTGGTGAGCGTGGTTTGGGTTGTGCCCTGTCTCTAGAGATGGGGACTGCCCTCATTCATTTTTCCTGATCCACTGTCTGCTGCAACTCTTTGAACCTTGGGAGCAGTGTTAGTCAGCTGGCAGCTCTCCTCCTCGTCTACTCTGGTTTCACACGTGTCTGTATTGATACATGGTTGGCACTGGTGGCCAGTGTGGGGGGGGGGGGGGGGCTTCCTTCTCTGAAGAGCGTCAGTGTACTGGCTAAGTTTTACTCATTATCTTTAGGTCACTTCCTTCTTGGTCTGAACCAAAACAAAGTCAGATTTCTTGAATTTCATGATTTGCCGCAGTTGGATTTGAATTCATGGGTTTATTTGAGTTTAAATGCTGCGTGTTTGCCCTGGTGGAGTTGAGCATTTTTATTTTGCAGAGTGACTGCTGAGACTGGCTTTCATTTGTACTTTTCTCCCTTCTCATTTTTAGTCAGTGAAGAACCATGTCTGTTCAAGAATCCCGTCCGAATCACACCATCTACATCAACAATCTGAATGAGAAGATCAAAAAAGATGGTAAGTGTTTGGGGACAGGGGTGTGTTAAGCTAATGGGTTGGTCAGGAGAGCATTTGGAAATGTGGGTTACAGAGTTTTTAAACAGCTCGAACAGGCTATTTGACTCAACTGGTCTAAGCTCCACATGAACTTCCTCCATCTTTCCATAGAATCTACAGTACAGAAGGAGGCCATTCGGCCCATCGAACCCTGCACTGACTACAATCCCATCCAGGCCCTCTTTACACTCCTAATCCCCCTGACACTGAGGGGCAATTTAGCATGGCCAATCAACCTAAGTCACACATCTTTGGACTGTGGAAAGAAACTAGCGCACCCGGAGGAAACCCACGTAGACACGGGGAGAACGTGCGGACTCCGCACAGTCACCCAAGGCCAGAATTGAACCCGGGTCCCTGGCGCTGTGAGGCAGCAGTGCTAACCACTGTGCCACCGTGCTGCCCCTGATTTTCACCTGATTCCACCTTAGATGTGATCCCTCTCAGTCACATCCCATTCTGGCTTGGAACACCCTCCCAGCAACTCTGTGGGAACACCTACACCACATGGACTGCAGCAGTTCAAGAAGGCGGTTCACCACCATCCTCTCCAGGGCAATTAGAAATGGGCAATAAATGCTGACTTTGCGAGTAACGCTCATCCAACGAATGGTTTTTTTAAAAAGCCTTTTCCTTATTCCCCCTCATACTTGCCTAGGCCCTTAGTGGTTATTTTGTTCAGTTATTCACTGTGGTGACACATTCTGATCATTCACCATCAAAACCAGTTCTCCATTTTGGATTCATTAGTGATTATCCAATGTTTGTAGCCCTTTGATTTGAAGTCTCCCAACAATTGGAAACATGGTTGCACTCCTTTTATAATGTTAAAGACCGTAATATTAAAGGTCACCCTTTCGACCATCTCTCTTCTAGGGAAGAGCTCCTGTTCTTGTTTCCTGATCTCTACTGAGTGGTAGGATAATTGTAAAATCTTCTTTGCACCTTCTCTCGCGCCCCTGTATTGTTTCTGTCGTAGGAAGGCCAGGACCCATACACAGTACAGCACCATGTATGAACAAAAATACTTGTGCTCAAGCAGATTTACTGGGTTTTCACCAGTGAGCGATGGCTGATCTGTACTTGGAACTGAACGCAAAATACTGCAGATGCTGGAATCTGAAACAAAAGCAGAAACATGCTGGAAAATCTCAGCAGGTCTGACAGCGTCTGTGGGGAGAGTGTGGAGCCGACATTTTGAGTCTGGATGACCCTTCGTACTTGGAGTTTTTGGCTAGAAGTTGATTGTGGGTTTTTTTCAGCTTTGATGGTGGCACTTTATTTCTTTTCGTTAAAAAAAAAAACAGCCAAGTGTGCTTGTCATGGTGCTGCACTCATAGGCTGGCAGGTTAATGGTTTTGACAATGGTTCTTGTACAGGAATTTACATTTGAGTTTTGTCAAAGTCTACTGTGTGGTTTGACGCCTATCAGAGCTCCAGATTATGGGTGAAGTGGACAGCTTCTGCATCTGTCCCACAGATTGTGTTTGCCGTGTTAAATTCTCCCTCGGTGTACACAAACTGGTGCTGGAGTGTGGCGACTGGGGGAGTTTCACAGTAACTTCATTGTAGTGTTGATGTAAGCCTACTTGTGACTAATAAATAAACTTTAACTTTGTGTGTTCCGTCTAGAGTTGAAGAAATCGCTCTACGCCATCTTTTCCCAGTTTGGCCAGATTCTCGACATCCTTGTCTCCAGGAACCTAAAGATGCGAGGACAAGCCTTCGTGATTTTCAAAGAAGTCAGCAGTGCCACGAATGCCCTGCGGTCAATGCAGGGTTTTCCCTTCTATGACAAACCTATGGTGAGCACTGTGGGTTCTGTTGATCTCAATGTTCCATTGATGTGGTCAGGCTGCAGTTGTTCAGAGTGTTGAATTTACAGTGCAGAAACGGGCTATTCCGTCCAACAGATCCATGCAGCGTTTATTTTCCATGATGTCCACTCGTGCCCTCCCTCAAATAAACCTTACTTCATCTAATCCCCTCAACATATCCAGTTCTTTTCTCCCTCGTGAAGCCATTCAAGTGGGGGGAGTAATTAGGAATGTGATTTTCGGGGACAATATAATAAGGGGGATATGGTGCCAGGGGTCTTGACATCTGCTCAGGGCTGGAGGGGAACTAATAGGGGTGGGAGGTCCAGTTGTCATGGTCCATAAGACATAGGAGCAGAATTAGGCCACTTGGGTCAAGTCTGCTCCGCCATTCAATCATGGCTGATGTGTTTCTCATCCCCATTCTCCTGTCTTTTCCCCATAACCCCTGATCCCCTTATTAATCAAGAACCTATCTATCTGTCTTAAAGACACTCAATGATCTGGCTTCCACAGCCTTCTGCAGCAAAGAGTTCCACGGATTCACCACTCTCTGGCTGAAGAAATTCCTCCTCATCTCTGTTGTAAAGGATCGTCCCTTTAGCCTGGGGTTGTGCCCTCTAGTTCTAGTTTTTCCTACTAGTGGAAACATCCTCTGCACATCCACTCTATCCAGGCCTTGCAGTATCCTGTAAGTTTCAATGAGATCCCCATCCTTCTAAACTCCAACGAGTACAGACCCAGAGTCCTCAACCGTTCCTCATACAACAAGCTCTTCATTCCAGGGATCATTCTTGTGAACCTCCTGTGGATCCTTTCCAAGGTCAGCACATCCTTCCTTAGATATGGGGTCCAAAACTGCTCACAATACTCCAATTGGGGTCTGACCAGAGCCTTATACAGCCTCAGGAGTACATCCCTGCTCTTGTATTCTAGCCCCCTCGACATGAATGCTAAAAGAGGTTCTGCATTGTTAATGTGAGAGCTTAGGTCGCAAGTTAAGCAGAGAGTAATAATTTCTGGATTATTACCAGAGTCACAGGGCAAGTAAGATTATAGAGATTAACGTGTGGGTGAAAGACTGGTGTGCAAGACGGCACCTCTCCCGGGGAAATTGGGACAGTCCTGCTTGAACTGTAATGGGGTGAGTGTTCTTACAAATTGCAAAATTCAGGAAGTAGAGAGGGTTTTAATTAAAGGGAGTGAGGGATCAAACTTGAGTAATTGCAGCGAATCAAGGGTAGATTCAGTGGCAGCAGAAGATATGGAAATGAAGGACATAGAAATAAAACCTAAGAATGCAGCAATAACCAAGGCTAGAAGTTAAAAGTTTATTTATTAGTTTGTGTCACAAGTAGGCTTGCATTAACACTGCAATGAAGTTACTGTGAAAATCCCCTAGACGGGCGGCACGGTAGCACAGTGGTTAGCACTGCTACTTCACAGCTCTAGGGACCTGGATTCGATTCCCGGCTTGGGTCACTGTCTGTGTGGAGTTTGCACATTCTCCTTGTGTCTGCGTGGGTTTCCTCCGGGTGCTCCGGTTTCCTCCCACAGTCCAAAGATGTGCGGGTTAGGTTGATTGGCTATGCTAAAAAATTGCCCCTTAGTGTCCTGGGATTAGCGGGTAAAATATGTAGGGATGTGGGGGTAGGGTCTGGGTGGGATTGTGGTGCAGACTCGATGGGCCGAATGGCCTCTTTCTGTACTGTAGGGTTTCTATGATGCCACACTCCGGCGCCTGTTCGGGAACACTGAGGGAGAATTTAGCATGGCCAAAGCACCTAACCAGCATGTCTTTGGACTGTGGGAGGAAACCGGAGCATCCAGAGGAAACCCATGCAGACATGGGGAGAACATGCTAACAAGACAAAACAATAGACTCTGTATCTGAATGTGTGCAGCATTCAGAACAAAGTAAATTAATAGTGCATTTTGAAATAAATATAATCTAATAACCATTACGGTGTCTTGGCTACAGGGTGTCCAGGAATGGGTCCTGTGAATAGGAAAGTAGGTGGAGGAATGGCACTCTTAATCGAGGATGGCACTGGTGCAGTACTCAGAGATCACCTTGGTTCAGGGGATCTGCGTAGAGTCGGTTTGACTGTAGTTGAGGAATAGCAGAGGCCACCAGCGGGAGTGGCCTACAGGCACCCAAACAGTAACCATAATGTAGGACAAAGTTTACAAGAGGAAATATTGGGCGCTTGTGATAAAGGGGCAGCAGTGATCGTGGATGGTTTTAATCTACATGTGAACTAGAAAACTCCGATTGGCCGCCTGGGTGAGGAGTTCATAGAAAGCTTTTGAGATTGTGCTGCTCTAAGAAATGTTCTGGAATCAACCGGAGAGCAAGTTATATTAAACTTGGTATTGTGTGATATGACATTAATTAATGACCTCAAAAGGAAAGGCATTATAGGTGGCAGCAACCACAATGTGATTGAATTTTATGTCCCGTTTGAAAGGGAACAGTGGGACTGTGACTAGTATTTTAAGCTGTGGGTGTGAAAGCTGAGTGAGCTGCGTGAACTGGGACATGAAACAAGGGGATACATCACTAGAATGGCAGATAAAAGAATGTTTCAGAATAAGTATACTCCTACTATATAAAGCAAAACTCAAACTAACTTCTTTAGTTACCCCACCATTTGTGGGTAACTAAAGAAGTTAGGGAAATTGTCAAACTTGGGGCAACCACATGAGTGGCATGTCCGATGATTGGTCAGAGTATAAAGAATCAGGAATGGCACAGTGGTTAGCACTGCTGCATCACAGCTCCGGGGACCCGGGTTCAATTCCAGCCTTGAGTGTCTTGTCTGTGTGGAGTTTGCACGTTCTCGCCGTGTCTGCGTGGGCTTCCTCTGGGTGCTCTGGTTTCCTCCCACAGATGTGCAGTGTCGGTGGATTGGCCATGCTAAATTGCCCCTTCGTGTCCAACGAGGTGTAGGTTAGATGGATTAGCCATGGGAAATGTGTGGGGCTATGGGGATAGGGCTTGGGTAAGTTGCTGTGTCGGAGAGTCGGTGCAGACTCGATGGGCCTCTCCTGCACAGTAGGGATTCTGAGGAAGCTGGCTGGAAACATTAAATGGATAGCAAGAGTTTCTACCAATATTTAAAAAAGAAAAGTGAATGTTGCTCCTCTAGGGAGTGACAGTGGGGAGTTAATAGTCGCTAATAAAGGAATGGCGGATGAAATAAATAAATATTTTGCTTCTGTCCTCATTATGGCGGATATAAAAAATATTCCAGTCATAATTGTAAATCGAGGTATGGAAGGAAAAGGAATTTGGTGAAATTGCAGTCACTTGGGAAGTGATACTGAGCAAGGTGATGGAGCTATGGCTGACAAGTCTCCGGGTTCTGCTGTACTCCATCTTAGTGTCTTAAACAGATGGCTAAAGAGGTACTAGATGTGGTGGTGTTCCAAAATTCATCGGATTCTGGAAAGTAGCAATCTTAATGCCTCTATTCATGGAGGGAGGCAGGAAACTATAGACCAGTTAGCTTGATGTCTATCGCAGAGAAGAGGGTATGTAGGAGGGTATAGCTCGGCACTTAGAAAATTCACAGTAATCAGGAAGAGTCTGCATGGTTTTGTGAAAGCAAAATCATGTTTAACCAATTTCACGGGAGTATTTTGAAGGAGTAAAAACGCACTGTGGATAAAAAGGAGCCGGCTGCACTTGGATTTCCAGAAGGCATTTGATAAGGTGCCACATCAACGGTTGTTGCAGAAAACAAAAGCTCAGGTGTAGTGAGTTATTTCTTCACGTGGATAGAAGGTTGGCTGGCTGGCAGAAAACAGGAGAGTATGCATAAATGGGTAATTTTCTAACTGGCAGGATGTGATAAATTGAGTCCCGCAGGAGTCCGTGCTAGGGCCTTAACTTCTTACAATTTATATTGGGGGGGGCACGCTGGCCTAGTGGTATTATCACTAGACTATTAATCCAGAAACTCAGCTAATGTTCTGGGGACCCAGGTTCGAATCCCGCTGGCAGAATTTGAATTCAATTTAAAAAAATCTGGAATTAAGAATCTACTGATGACCATTGTCGGAAAAACCCATCTGGTTCACTAATGTCCTTTAGGGAAGGAAATCTGCCGTCCTTAACCGGTCGGGCCTACATGTGACTCCAGAGCCACAGCAACGTGGTTGACCCTCAACTAGGGGTGTGCAATAAATGCTGGCCAGCCAGCCACACCCGCGTCCCACGAAAGAAATTATATCAGTGACTTAAACGAGAGGAGTGAAGGCATGGAACTAAATTTGCAGGTGACATAGATGGGTAGGAAAGTATGTTGTGAAGCGGACGTAGGAGGTTGCAGACAGATACAGATGGGTTGAGTGAGTGGACAGAATTCTGACAGACGGAGTATAATGTGGAAAAATATGAAGTTCACTTTGGTAGGAATAATGAAAAACCAAGAATTACTTAAAACGGAGAACTGTTGCAGAATTGAGGTGCAGAGGGATCTCGGTGTTTGAGTGCATGAATCACAAAGTTAGTTTGCAGGTACAGCATGTAATTAAGAATGTTAATGGAATGCTATCCTTTATTACGAGTGGAATTGAATATACAAGTAGGGATGTTATGCTTCAGTTGCACAGGTGAGGCCACATCTCAAATATCGTGAGCAGTTTTGGTCTCCTTATTTAAGGAAGGTTGTACATGCGCTGGAAACAGTTAAGAGGAGGTTAATTAGATTGATACCTGGAATGAGTGGGTTGTCTTGTGAGGAAAGGTTAGAAAGGCTGGACTTGTTTCCACTGAAGTTCAGTAAAGTGAGGGGTGACTTGATTGATGTATATAAGATCCTGAATGGTGGATGTGGAAAGGATGTTTCCTCTTGAATCCAGAAGTAGGGGGCACTTTTAAAATTAGGGGTTGCCCTTCAGAAAAGAGATGAGGGGAATATGTTTTGCGAGTTGTGCGACTTTGAACTCTTCTGCCTCAGAAGGTGGTAGAGTCAGGGCCATTGAATATTTTTTAAAGCAGAGGTAGATAGATTCCTAGCCCAATAGGAATGTAAGGGTATTGGGTAGATGGGAATGTGGAACGCGACACAAACAGATCAGCCATGATCTTATTGAATGGTGGAGCAGATTCAAGGGGCTGAATGGTCTACATCTGCTCCTATTCAGTGTGTTTGTATGTTCTTAGTTTCCCCTTAAACACAGCTATACTATTAGCCTCGATTGCTCTGTGATAGCAAGTTCTTATCTGAACGGGATAATTTAATGTCAGTCTCGGTTTTGATCTGAATTTCTCATCCCAGCTGCCAATGAGTAAAGGAATGCCTTGTCTGGCCAGTAATGCTCTCCATTTCCTCATTGGCGTAAGTTGTCATCTCGCTGAAAAGTGAGACTTGCTGAAGTTTCTCGCCTTGCACTCATCAGGACAAACACAAGAACGCCAAATTTCAAGTTTTCATCGCAAATTACACTGCAGGAGAAAATGGTGCCGATTGGTTGGCAAGTCGACTCTGGTCAAAGGGGTTGCCGTGGAGAAAGCAATTCGTCAACTTCCCAACCAATCAGCTCTGGCGTAAATTGTAACCATTTGAAATTGAACATTTTTGTGCACAACTTGAAGTTTTTTTCTTCAACAATATTCAAGTTCTGGACTGCTAAGAAATTGTAATTTGTAGAGGATTTTTTGGCTCTGAATATTGATGTCCATTGAGCCGAGTCATATTGGATCTTGGTGACCTGTGTATAAAATATGAGAACTATCTCATGGGGCAACGCTTGTGGAAATAGCCTGTGGTGTTTCAGTGTTTTAACACGTTTTCCCTTTGTCCACAGCGAATTCAGTACGCAAAGACTGATTCAGATATTATCGCTAAGATGAAGGGCACCTATGTGGAGCGAGACCGCAAGAAGGAGAAGAGGAAGGTGAAGGCTCCCGAGCCTTCTGGCAACAAGAAGGCTTCGGCACCCCCAACAGCCAATGCTGTGCCCCCTCCTGTCTCGGTAAGTGTGGCAGTCGCTGATCCGGTCGTGCGGGTAACGGTATCTGCACGTTAAAGGAGCAACTGACTGAAAATGAAGTAACCTTGCCTTATTCAGGGAAGGGAGAAGGCATGTGTGTTAGGTGAGGTCTGTGATCTTTACATCACAGGCTTGAAGGGCCTGTTTCCTGTGCTGTACTGTTCTTTGTTCTTTGGAAAGACGGAGAATGAGGGGAGATCAAAAAAAAAAATCACTCTTGAGATGGTAACTCATGTAAGTACAACCACAAGGAGGCATTGACTAGATTGTCTAACTGCAGTTCAGCATCAGGGATTCTGGCAATGAATTTTGATGAGCTCTCTTCACCTCTTTGGTAATCCTTTAATGTGGAGTCTTGATTACAGTTGCTCTCACCCAGCTAATTGAATGAAGGCGTATGTTAGGGTGGCACACTGGTTAGCACGACTGTCTTACAGCACCCAGGGACCTGGGTTCAATTGCAGCATTGGGTCACTGTCTGCGTGGAGTTTGCACGTTCTCCCCGTGTCTGTGAGTTTCCTCCGGTCGCTTCCCACAGTCCGGAAGATGTAGATTAGCCGTGTTAAATTTCCCCTTAGTGTCAGGGGGATTAGCAGGGGTTACGGGGATAGGGCCTAGGTAGGATTGCTGTCGGTGCAGGCTTGATGGGCTAATTCTTTCACTGGCTTTATAAAATGTACCATTTTATTTCATAAGAACAACGTTAAATAAATATAATCGTTGTTGCTGGTCTCCATTTCTCCTAGCACGGTAGGGATTCTGTGATTCCTGGTCCATTTGGCATTTAGTGTGCTTACTGGTTCATATAGACACTTTCCAAATTAATGTGTTTTTAAGGATTTGTTTTTAAAGCACGTCCCCTGGACTTTGCTTGTCTCATTCCATTACAAGAACTCCCTCTGTTTTACGGTTAAAGGAATCTGTCCTGCTGCAGAATATTCTCCAGTTACACTGCTGAATTTCTACGGGTTAGTTTTCTTGTCTCTACGGTCAAGCCAATTGAATTGTCAAAGGCAATTGAATTGGTAGTTTCACTTTATCCTGCTGTCCCTGTGCTTTTGCCACCCCTCTCACTTATCTCCACCCCCCCCCCCAAGGTAATTAAAGTTTATTTATTATAATCACAAGTAGGCTTACATTAACACTGCAATGAAGTTACTGTGAAAATCCCCTAGTCGCCACACTCCGGCGCCTGTTTGGGTACACTGAGGGAGAATTTAGCACGACCAATGCATCTAACCTACACGTCTTTCGGACTGTGGGAGGAAACCGGAGCACCCGGAGGAAACCCACGCAAACACGGGGCACATTCCGCACAGACAGTGACCCAAGCTGGGAATCGAACCTGGGTCCCTGGCGCTGTGAGGCAGCAGTGCTAACCACTGTGCCACTGATTGTCTTCAACCCGCTAGACACTCTGCTCTTTGACTTCCCCACTCCTTTAAAGCCCATTCTTTTTGGGGTTGTCTCTTGCATTGTTTCATGTCTTTGATGTTGACACATTAAAGGAGCCTCTTCAGCGGCTATCACTGAGCAGTCTGTTGCCACTCAGATTGGATTTGCTTTGGGGACCAGCTACTGCATCAGCTGTGTGGGAGGCAGGGCATTGGGTGGGGGCAGAAGAGGAGCGGTTTGGGTGCTGCCGTGGTAACGGTTTCTGTGGCGCAAACATAAAATGGTTACCGTTAGTTCTTTGTTATTGTGTAGACTGAGCCATTGTTTCTTCACTGGTTTGTTTGTTGTAGGGTATGCCCATGATGAGCCAGGCCCCGCGGATGATGCAGATGCCAGGACAGCCTCACTACATGCCCCCGCCTGGGATGATGCCCCCACCTGGGATGGCACCTGGCCAGATGCCACCAGGTTCCATTCCTCCTGGCCAGATGATGGCTGGGCAGATGCCGCCACCTGCTCAGACGGTAAGTGTTCAGTTGGCTCAGGGGTTGGTGGCGCTGCGTCTGTAACTGCCCTCTGGGGAATTTAGTCAACCGTGTGAGTGCTTATGACTTTACTTATGGGCACTTGGGGAAATGTCCTCCGTATACTGGGTGCCTTTGCCCAGGAGAGTGCGCCCTCTGGTACAGCTGCAGAAATCTCAGAGTGAGGCCATTCTTTGGGTCGCCCTGTGACTTGGATTGATGCACCGCAGTCCAACGCTCGGTAAGTACTCCGTCTCTGAGCTGAATCACCGCGTCGCATTGGAATGTAGCTTCCAGAACTGCGTGATTAGTGTCTGAATCAGCCATGGTACCTGGGTGTGTATGGAGTTATAAGGGCGGTTTCACATTGTGTCTGTTGGTGTGGACAGTGAGACTGTATTTGTAGGGCTGATATTGAGTAGGAGCAGAGCTGTGGTCTGTTTGGGGTGAGGATGGACAGTGTTGTAATGGTTGGTGGGTGGGTATGTGTGGGAAGGAGGGATGTAGTGAGGGTGGGTGGGAGGAGGGAGGGAAGGTAAGTAGTGATGGTGGGGAGTATTGTTGTAATGGTTTGAGGCTGTAATGAGGAAGGGAGTGGTGCGACTGTAATGGTGTGGGGCTATAATGGCGTAGGGAGTATTGGTGTAATGGTGTGAGGCTGTAATGGGGTGGAGAATATTGAGGCTATAATGGGGTAGGGAGTATTGGTGCTGCAATGAGGAAGGGAGTGTAGTGTTGAGGCTGTAATTGTGTGGGGCTGTAATGGAATAGGGAGTATTAGTGTTGTAATGGTGTGGGGTTGTAATGGGGTAGGGAGTATTGAGTCAGAGGTTTACAGCATGGAAACAGGCCCTTCGGCCCAACTTGTCCATGCCACCCTTTATTTTTAAACCCCTAAGCTAATCCCAATTGCCCGCATTTGGCCCATATCCCTCCATACCCATCTTAACCATGTAATTAAATGCTTTTTAAAAGACAAAATTGTACCCGCCTCTACTCCTACCTCTGGCAGCTTGTTCCAGACACTCACCACCCTCTGTGAAAAAATTGCCTCTCAGGACACTTTTGTATCTCTCCCCTCTCACCTTAAACCTATGCCCTCTAGTTTTAGACTCCCCTACCTTTGGGAAAAGATATTGACTATCTACCTTGTCTATGCCCCTCATTATTTTATAGACCTCTATAAGATCACCCCTCAGGCTCCTATGCTCCAGAGAAAAAAGTCCCAGTCTATCCAGCCGCTCCTTATAACTCAATCCATCAAGTCCTGGTAGCATCCTAGTAAATCTTTTCTGCACTCTTTCTAGTTTAATAATATCCTTTCTATAATAGGGTGACCAGAACTGCACACGGTATTCCAAGTGTGGCCTTACCAATGTCTTGTACAACTTCGACAAGACGTCCCAACTCCTGTATTCCATGCTCTGACCGATGAAACCAAGCTTGCCGAATGCCTTCTTCACCACTCTGTCCACCTGTGACTCCACTTTCAAGGAGCTATGAACATGTACCCCGAGATCTCTTTGTTCTGTAACTCTCCCCAGTGTCCTACCATTAATTGAGTAAGTTCTACCGTGGTTCAGTCTACCAAAATGCATCACCTCGCATTGGTCTAAATTAAACTCCATCTGCCATTCATCAGCCCACTGGCCCAATTGATCAAGATCCCGTTGCAATCGGAGATAACGTTCTTCACTGTCCACTATGCCACCAATCTTGGTGTCATCTGCAAACCTACTAACCATGCCTCCTATATTCTCATCCAAATCATTAATACAAATGACAAATAACAGTGGACCCAGCACCGATCCCTGAGGCACACCGCTGGTCACAAGTCTCCAGTTTGGAAAACAACCCTCTACAACCACCAGAAGCCAATTTTGTATCCATTCAGATACCTCACCCTGGATTCCATGAGATTTAACCTTATGTAACAACCAACCGTGCGGTACCTTGCCAAAGACAAGGTGTTGTAATGGGGTAGGGAGTATTGGTGTTGTAATAGTGTGGGGCTGTAATGGGGTAGGGGGTGTCGGTGTTGTAATGGTGTGGGGCTTCAATGTTTAACTGAGTCATTCTGATTTCCAGGTGCCTGAGAATCCGCCCAATCACATCTTGTTCTTAACCAATCTGCCTGAGGAGACCAATGAACTGATGCTGTCCATGCTTTTCAATCAGTGAGTATGGAGGGGGCGCGGGGGGAGCTGGAATTTCAGCTGGGGTGGAGTGGGCCTATACCGCGTAAATATTCCTGAGGTTTGTGCTGGGTAACGGGGCTAAATATTCCAGACACCCCAACCCGGCTGCATAGTTTGGGTGGGGGCTATTCTCTGGGTGTTACTTAGGATGCGGACCGGCTGCAGAGTCTTCCCACTCACTGCCTGGTTTGTCAGGGAACCGTGATGTGTTCGTGATATGCATTCCCTTCTCACCAACATGTATTAGTCTGTCTCCTGGGAACACGCTCATGCTGGCTATAAGGTGGGGGTGAGGATCAAACGGACTGACAATGTCAACGCAGGGTGAAGAACTCAGAAAATCACCTTATCCACAGAAGCTGCCAGTGTACAGCATGTTTTTAGTTCATTATGGGACGTGAGCACCATTGGCTGGGCCAGCATTTATTGCCCATCCCTAATTGCCTTTGTACTGGGCGGCATTTCAGTCAACCAGTATTGTAACATGTAGGCCAGACCAGGGAAGGATGGCAGATTTCCTGCCCGAAAGGACATCGAGAATCAAGTGGCTTTTTCCAACAATGGTTTTATCGTTAAGACTTTTTCCTTCCACACTAATACAAATTTCACCATCTGCTGTGGTGGGATTCAAACCCAGGTCCCTTGAGCATTACCCGGTCTCTGGATTACTAGTCCAGTGACAATAGCACTACGACACTGCCTCCCCTGTGTGCAACATAGACACATCATGGGACAGTTTAGAGAGCAGTTGCTTACTGGTTGGGTTTGTTGGTTTTCTTGCTCACTCTGTGTTTTGCACTCGCTCTCTCCCTCTCCCTCTCTGTGTGTTTGGTCCTCACGCTTGCTGTCTCTGTATGTGTTTGACCCTCATGCTGATCTCTCTGCATTTACACAGGTTCCCTGGATTTAAGGAGGTTCGTCTGGTACCTGGCCGCCATGACATCGCCTTTGTGGAGTTTGACAATGAGGTCCAAGCGGGGGCAGCGCGTGACGCACTCCAAGGGTTTAAAATAACGCAGTCAAATGCAATGAAAATCTCCTTTGCGAAGAAATGAGGGGTCGGGAGGATCGAACTGGTTTAATTCCGGCTTTGTTTTCAAAAGCTGTTGTTTCTTTTTCAAAACTGTGCAGTAACTGGTCTGTATTAAGAATTAAAAGTTCTGATGCTTCAGGTAAGTGTTGAGTGAAGAGACTCCTTGCTTCGCCCTGCCTGTCGGATGATGATTCGCATCCGGGTGAGCCCTTCACAGGGGCTGTGGGGTCATGCAGGTGAGGTGAGCTTCCTGTGGGCTGTTGAGATTGTGGGTGTCGTACTTGCCCTATGCCACTCTGGGTCCATCAAATTAAATAATTCACCCCTGCTTAGAATTATGTCGAGGAGCAGATACGGCCTTGTCCTGACTGAAGGAAGAGATTGCCACTGAGGGTATTTTTGATTTGGCTGCCTCCATTTGGCTGTAACGTTTTGAGCGAGTGAGTGAATGTATGTCTGACAGGCAGCGGCAAGCAACAGTTTGACTTAATCGCACGTAAGAAAGCTGTTCACCCAGAGTCTCTGTGACATTGCACCTGGAGCTTTCAAACTTATTAAACTAACATGAATAAAAAGATTTTTTTTTTAACCACCTTGTTGAATGTGTTTATCATTTGAGCTCTTGCCTTCCAAGCTAATGGAACTTGGCTGCTTGACTTTCGCAAAATAGGATGTAAAGTTTATTAGTCACAAGTAAGGCTTACATTAACACTACAATGAAGTTACTGTGAAATTCCCCTGGTCGCCACACTCCGGCACCTGTTCGGGTAAATGCACCCTAACCAGCACGTCTTTCGGACTGTGGGAGGAAACTGGAGGAAACCCACGCAGACATGGGGAGAATGTACAAACTCCACACAGCGACCCAAGCCGGGAATTGAACCTGGGTCCCTCGCGCTGTGAGGCCGCAGTGCTAACCACTGTGCCGCCCACACGAGATGTGCGAGAGATAGGCAAACAGGCCATTCGGCCCAACCACACTGCTGCCTCACAGCGCTACCAGGGACCTGTGTTCAATTCCGGCCTCGGATGACTGTGTGGAGTTTGCACGCTCTCCCCGTGACTGGGTTTCCTCCGGGTGCCCTGGTTTCTTCCCAAAGTCCAAAGATGTGCAGGTTAGGTGGCTTGGCCGTGCTGAATTGCCCTTTAGTGTCCAAGGGACTAGCAGGGCAAATACATGGGGGTTACAAGGATAGAGCCTGGGTGGGATTGTTATGAGTGCGGCCTCCTGCACTGTAGGGATTCTGTGGAAGTTCTATGGTGTTGGTGCGCCAGGTAAGCCTCCTACCAGCCCTCTCACTCTCTCCCTGTTATTTGCCCTTCCTCCATGTAGGGTTCCACGTTCTGACTGCTCTCCTTGGTTAAAAATTCTCCTGTATTCCCGATTGGGTTTATTGGCAGATGATAGATTTGTCACTCCCTCCCAGGAAGTGGAAACATTTTCTGTTAACCCTTTCAGAACGATATTTCATGCGATATGGACATTGTTGGCAAACACCAACATTTATTGCCCATCCCTAATTGCTCTTGGTTTCTAGGCCATTTCAGGGTGGAGTCAACCACATTGCTTTGGTCTGGAGTCACGTATAGGCCAGACCAGGTAAGAATGGCAGATTTCCTTCCCTAAAATATACATTGGTGAAACATGGGTTTTTACGACAAAGGTTTGATGGTCGCTGTAAAAATCTCAGGAGCTGACCAAGCATCTCTATTAGGGTTATTAGTAAATAAACATTGAATTCGAATCCCACCATTTGCTGTGGTGGGATTCGAACCTGGTTTCCCCTGGGTCTCTGGATTACTTGTCCAGTGACAATACCACTATGCCACCATCTCTCGACAATGACAGCTTGGTCAAGTTTTTTATTCAATCGTGAGGTAAACAGCTGACATGATGCAACCCATGGGTCTATCAGATGCAAATAAACATTGCTTTTACTTGCCGTGTGCTGTACAGATCCATCAAATCCCTACAGTGCAGAGGCACCAACTCCGAAAGAGCATCTTACCCAGGCCCTGCCCTCCCATCCTGTCCCTGTAACCTGCATTTACGATGGCTAATCCCCCAACCCTGCACATCTTTGGACACTTAAGGGGCAATTTAACATGGCCAATCCACAAAACCAATGCACCTTTGGACTGTGGGAAGAAACTGGAGCACCCGGAGGAACCCCATGCA
The DNA here is from genome assembly GCF_964213995.1 of Mustelus asterias. Classification (NCBI taxonomy): domain Eukaryota; kingdom Metazoa; phylum Chordata; class Chondrichthyes; order Carcharhiniformes; family Triakidae; genus Mustelus; species Mustelus asterias. Next base: position 52,440,665 of record NC_135824.1, on the reverse strand, counting down.
GACAAGGGAGAATGTGCAAACTCCACATACAACATCACCCATAGCTGGTACTGAGGCAGCAGTGTTAATCCCAGTGCTGCCGATACAGAAGGTAACAGAATGGTGAATGATATTGACTTGTCAGAATATTAGGACGGGTTTATTTGGGTGATTAACCCACTGGGGAAAGCATTGATGGGTTCTGGCTGAAGGGGCCTGGAATGATACAATAAGTAAGGGGAGGAAAGAATGAGTAGGCTGTACACCTCAAAATGTGGGACCAACCCTTTACCTCTACCCTTGAGCCTGATTTCCTGCATTTCAACCTTGAGGTTTACAGCATAGAAACAGACCCTTTGGCCCAACGCCACCCAGTTTTTACCACTAAGCTAGTTGCAATTGCCCATGTTTGGCCCATATCCCTCTATACCCATGTAACTGTCTAAGTGGTTTTTAAAAGACAAAATTATACCGACCTGTACTGCCTCTGGCAGCTCGTTCCAGACACTCACCACCCTCTGTGAAAAAAATTGCCCCTCTGGACACTTTTGTATCTCTCCCCTTAAACCTATGCCCTCTAGTTTTAGACTCCCCTACCTTCGGCAAAAGATGTTGACTATCTACCTTTTCTATGCCCCTCATTATTTTATAGACCTCTATAAGATCACCCCTAAGCCTCCTACATACCAGACAGGGGGGAAAAAAAGTCCCAGTCTATGCAATCTATCATAACTTAAACCATCAAGTCCTGGTAGCATCCTAATAAATCTTTTCTGCACTCTTTCCTAGTTTAATAGTATCCTTTCTATAATAGGGTGACCAGAACTGTGCACAGTATTCCAAGTGTGGCCTTACTAATGTCTTATACAACTTCAACAAGACATCCCAACTCCTGTATTCAGTGTTCTGACCAACCTTGTTTTTTGGGTATAAGTTGCTCACTTACTACTACAGCTTCAGTTCAAACGGTGTCCAACATAATAGCAAGCTTCCAGATTGTGGGATTAACTTGGGGAAAGGCAGCAAGGAACATGTGTGTTTGTAGCTATATCTGCAATATGTAAATCACGCATACTCTTGCTACTTTTCTCAATGCAGTTTTAATAAATTGTGAACCTCAGTGTGTGCGCAAAGTGGAATCCAAACACCAGAGCAGCTTAGATGTGGAGATGCTGGCATTGGACTGAGGTGGGCACAATAAGAAGTCTCACACCAGGTTAAAGTCCAACTTGGAATCACGAGCTTTCGGAGCGCTGCTCCTTCATCAGGTGAGCATGCAGGAAAAAGGGTGGGGAAAAAAGACTCACCTGAGGAAGGAGCAGCGCTCTGAAAGCTCGCGATTCCAAATAAACCTGTTGGCTTTTAACCTGGTGTTGTGAGACTTCTTACACAGCAGCTTAGCCACAGCACTGAGTTGATTCCTACACTATTGCTGATTATTTCCAGGTTACTTAGAGCCTCTTCCGTCCCTCTCTGCTCTTTAGGTTTGTGGCACTTGGTTCTACAGAGTTGATATTGCCAGTTGTTGTTGATGGATGTGGGATCTCCCGGAAGGTACTGGAGGAACTTTGACAGAGATTGGTTTCTTAAACAGCCTTTCTTGGTTGGCTGATTTACAGGAAGTGGGCAATCTCCATCTGGCCATAACTTCAACCAACAACTGGGAACTGGCACTTTAAGCAGCTAGGGCCCTGCTAGTGTGGGAACAGTGAGTGAGCTATACTGAACCAACATGGAGTGGGAATCTAACCCAGTGATAGGCAACCTCGGCTGGTGAGTGAGCCATAAGAATGGCCCTCCTCAGTGTTAGAAATCAGACTTATGATTAACCATGACCCCATGAATAAAATTCAACACATGCCAAGTGTTTCATGAGTTATAGAAAATGCTTCATTTATATATCAATGGAACTCTCAATCAACTACAACTGGTAAAAACAAAAGAAATATTGACGCTTTGGACACAGAGGGAGCGCACGGCTCTCACAGTCAGTGTTGTGAGCAATCAGCACGCACCTCACTTCACTCACCCTTGCCTGACGTGTGAATCACTTCAGTCACACCGGTAGGAAAATAACTAACTGGATGGAAATCAGCAGAATATGGAAACCCAGTGCCTGGACAACGGCCAACAAAATGTCGTGGGGGCTGCACTCAGAACCCCGATGGGCCGCACGTGCCCCCCCCCCCCCCGCCTTCCCCCACTGGTCTAACCCATGCCTGTCCTGGCAGTGTTTGATGGGGGACAGTGTAGAGGGAGCTTCTTCACTCTGTATCTAACCCCGTGCTGTACCTGCCCTGGGAGTGTTTGATGGGGACAGTGTAGAGGGAGCTTTACTCTGTATCTAACCCCGTGCTGTACCTGTCCTGGGAGTGTTTGATGGGGGACAGTGTAGAGGGAGCTTTACTCTATCTAAGCCCAGGTTGTACCTGTCCTGGGAGTGTTTGATGGGGATGGTGTAGAGGGAGCTTTACTCTGCACTCTCTTGTTTCCTTCTCTATGAATGGTATGTTTTGTCTGTATAGCACGCAAGAAACAATACTTTTCACTCTATGTTAGTACATGTGACAATAATAAATCAAATCAAATCAAACTCTGTATCTAACCCAGTGCTGCACCTGTCCTGGGAGAGTTTGATGAGGACAGTGTAGAGGAAGCTTTAGTTTGTATCTAACCCTGTGCTGTACTTGCCCTGGGAGTGTTTAATTGGGACAGTTAGAGGGAGCTTTACTTTGTATCTAACCCTGTGCTGTACCTGCCCTGGGAGTGTTTGATGGGGACAGTGTTAAAGAGCTTTACTCTGTATCTAATCGCGTGCTGTACCTGTCCTGGGAATATTTGATGCGGGATAGTGCAGAGGGAGCTTTACTCTGTATCTAACCCTGTGCTGTACCTGTCCTGGGAGTGTTTGATGGGGGAAAGTGCAGAGGTAGCTTTACTCTGTATCTAACCCTGTGCTGTACCCGTCCTGGGAGTGTTTGATGGGGGAAAGTGTAGAGGGAGCTTTACTCTGTATCTAACCCTGTGCTGTACCTGTCCTGGGAGTGTTTGATGGAGATGGTGTAGAGGGAGCTTTACTCTGTATTTAACCCCATGTTGTACCTACCCTGGGAGTGTTTGATGGGGGACAGTGTAGAGGGAGTTTTACTCTATATCTAACCCTGTGCTGTACCTGTCCTGGGAGTGTTTGATGGGGGACAGTGTAGAGGGAGTTTTACTCTATATCTAACCCTGTGCTGTACCTGTCCTGGGAGTGTTTGATGGGGACAGTGTAGAGGGAGCTTTACTCTGTATCTAACCCTGTGCTGTACCTGTCCTGGGAGTGTTTGATGGGGGAAAGTGTAGAGGGAGCTTTACTCTGTATCTAACCCTGTGCTGTACCCGTCCTGGGAGTGTTTGATGGGGGACAGTGTAGAGGGAGTTTTACTCTGTATCTAACCCCGTGCTGTACCTGTCCTGGGAGTGTTTGATGGGGGACAGTGTAGAGGGAGCTTTACTCTGTATCTAACCCCGTGCTGTACCTGTCCTGGGAGTGTTTGATGGGGACAGTGTAGAGGGAGCTTTACTCTGTATCTAACCCCGTGCTGTACCTGTCCTGGGAGTGTTTGATGGGGGACAGTGTAGAGGGAGTTTTACTCTGTATCTAACCCCGTGCTGTACCTGTCCTGGGAGTGCACACATGACACTGACATGGTTTGTACTATTCCCATATACAAACATACCTGACAAGAATCATGAAGGGGACTGCCATGTACAAGGGGAATTATCAGTGAGGGAAAGCAGGTGAAGACTTTTAAAACCAAGCCACCATTCCAATCGAAAGCTCAATCCAACTCAAACATCTAATGAGAAAAATATGTTTATCCCAGGTATGCTAGCTTTAACAGTACTGTGCTTAGAGTTAGTTAAAAAAAGGCAGTTGTTTTTATTCTGCTTTGAGCCAGTTCCCTGTTGGGAAGGACATTCCACACGGATTATTTTTGGCTGGCAAAACCCAAACTCATTAAACTGGGGCTCCCTACTGGGAGAGTGTCACATGCTCGGTACTTTAACGAAAGCTGCCTTCGCTCTTTTAACCTGGACTTCCCAGGGTTGGAACGTTGGCGCTGAGTGCAGCAAGAAGCACCGGAGATGTCTCTGACAGTCTGGACCTGTTGTCTGATCGTCTTCTGCTCCACTGGCGTCTTATCCAGCAGGGGCCAGGCGAGGCATAAACTGGCCGAAAGGAAGCTCTGTGCAGACGAGGAATGCAGCCGTGAGTAAAGAAGAAAAACCTCCCCAAACAAAACACAGCCGAGGAGGGACGCTGCAGGAATCGCTTGAAGTGCCACCTCTGGGGTGCAGCAGCGCTGGTTGTCCAATATGTCTAGGTTTAACTAAAATTTGAAACAAGCGTCCCTCTCAAGTATTTACCTAGTTCCCTGTTGAAAGTTACTTTGCCTCCATCACTTCTGGGCAGTGAGTTTCAGATCAGAACACACTTGCCAGGTAAAACAGTCTCCTTTTTCATAGAATCATAGAATCCCTACAGTGCAGAAGGAGGCCATTCGGCCCATCAAGTCTGCACCAACCACAAGCCCAACCAGCCCCTATCTCTGTAGCCCCACGTCTTTACGCTGCCAGTTCCCCCGACACTAAGGGGCAATTTAGCATGGCCAATCAACCTGACCCGCACATCTTTGGACTGTGGGAGGAAGCCGGAGCTCCTGGAGGAAACCCACGCAGACACGGGGAGAATGTGCAAACTCCACACAGACAGTGGCCCGAGGCTGGAATTGAACCCAGATCCCTGGCGTTGTGAGACAGCAGTGCTAACCACTGTGCCGCCCATTTCATTGAGTTTTACAGTACATCAGTGGCCCAGTGCCGGCCATCACCTATCCATTCTAATCCCATTTCTCAGTACTTGGTCCTGTAGCCTGGTATGCTAGGGTGGCACAGTGCTGCCTCACAGTGTCAGGGACCCGGGTTCGATTCCAGGCTTGGGTCACTGTCTGCATGGAGTTTGCACATTCTCCCCATGTCTGCGTGGGTTTCCTCCAGGAGCTCCGGTTTCCTCCCACAGTCCAAAGATGTGCAGGTTAGGCGGATTGGCCGTGCTAAATTGCCCCATAGTGTCAGGGGGACTAGCTAGGGTAAGTGCATGGAGTTATGGGGATCGGGCTTGGGTGGGATTGTGGTCAGTGCAGACTCGTTGGGCTGAATGGCCTCCTTCTGCACTGTCAGGATTCTATGTGCAGGTTGGGTTGATTGGCCATGCTACATTGACCCTTAGTGTCAGGGGGATTAGCAGAGTAAATATGTGGGGTTACAGGAATAGGGCCTGGGTGGGATTGTGGTTGGTGCAGACTCGATGGACTGAATGGCCTCCTTCTGCACTGTAAGGATTCTATGATTCTACGTGCTCATCTAAATGTTTCTTAAATGTTGTGAGGGTTCCCGCCTCTACCACCCTTTCAGGCAGCGAGTTCCTGATTCCCACCACCCTCTGGGTGAAAAAACTTATCCTCAAGTCCCCTCTAAATCTGCCCCTCACCTTAAATATCTACCCCTCTGGTTATTGACCCCTCTGCTAAGGGGAAAAGCTTCTTCCTAGCTAACTTATCTGTGTCCCTCAGAATGTTGGGCACCTTGATCAGGTCCCCCAAATCCGTTAGCCTTCTCTGCTCTAAGGAACACAATGCCAACCTCTCTTCATAGCTGAAATACTCCAGCCCAGGCAAGATCCTGGTGAATCTCCTCTGCACCCTCTCTGATGCAATCACATCCTTCCTATAGCATAGCGATAGAACTGCATATAGTACTCTAACTGTGGCCTAACAAGCATTTTATACATCTCCCCCCTACCTATTTTCATTTTTGCCAATTCTCTTTGAGATAGTCATGGAATCCTACAGTGCAGAAGGAGGCCATTCAGCCCATCGAGTCTGCACAGACCACAATCCCACCCAGGCCCTACCCCCATAACCCAATGTATTTACCCTAGCTAGGCCCCCCTGAAACTAAGGGGCAATTTAGCATGGCCAATCCACCTGACCCGCACATCTTTGGACTGTGGGAGGAAACTGGAGCACTCGTAGGAAACCCACGCAGACACGGGGAGAATGTGCAAACTCCACACAGACAGTGACCCAAGCCGGGAATCGAACCCGGGTCCCTGGCGCTGTGAGGCAGCAGTGTTAACCACTGAGCCACCGTGCCGTCCCAGTTGCCCTCCATTCATCGACCCCCCTCCTTCAATGGAGACAGTTTTCTCCTTATTTATACTAAAGAAAAGCCTTCATCATTTGTAAATGTGACGTGAGAAAAAACATTTCCATGCAGTGAATGGTTGGGGGTCTGGAATGCGCTGCCTGGAATTATGGCGGAGGTAGGTTCAATCGAGGCATTCAAAAGGATACCCGATAATTACTTGAACAGAACAGAAATAATGTGCAGGGATACGGGGGGAAAGGCAGAGGAATGGCACTAAGTCAGGATGCTTGGTTGGAGAGCCAGTGCAGACATGATGGGCCGAATGGCCTCCTTTTGCACTGTAACAATTCTGTGATTCTGTAAATAAGATGAGGCTTTCCACTGGAGACAGGAATGGACAGAATCAGGAACTGATTACACTTTGACCATCCTCACAAAACTGTTACAGTGCAGAAGGAGACCATTTGGCCCATCATGTCTGTGCCGGCTCTCCAAACGAGCATTATCATGGAATCATAGAACCCCTACAGTACAGGAGGAGGCCACTCGGCCCATCGAGCCTGCACTGACATCAATCCATAAGACATAGAAGCAGAATTAGGCCACTCGGTCCATCAAGTCTGCTCCGCCATTCAATCATGGCTGATATTTTTCGCATCCCCATTCTCCTGCCTTTTCCCCATAATCCCTGACCCCCTTGTTAATCAAGAACCTATCTATCTCTGTCTTAAAGACACTCAATGACCTGGCCTCCACAACCTTCTGCGGCAAAGAGTTCCACAAATTCACCACTCTCTGGCTGAAGAAATTCCTTCTCATCTCTGTTTTAAAGGATCGTCCCTTCAGCCTGAGTTGTGCCCTCTGAATCTGGTTTTTCCTACTCGTGGAAACATCCTCTCCACATCCACTCTATCCAGGCCTCGCAGTTTCTTGTAAGTTTCAATAAGATCCCTCCTCATCCTTCTCAACTCCGACGAGTACAGACCCAGAGTCCTCTACCGTTCCTCATACGTCAAGCTCTTCATTCCAGGATCATTCTTGTGAACCGCCTCTGGACCCTTTCCAAGGCCAGCACATCCTTCCTTAATATGGGGCCCAAAACTGCTCACAAGACTCCTAATGGGGTCTGACCAGAGCCTTATACAGCCTCAGGGGTACATCCCTGCTCTTGTATTCTATGATGTGGAGATGCCGGTGTTGGACTGGGGTAAGCACAGCAAGAAGTCTCACAACACCAAGTTGGGCCGAAGGGCCTGTTTCCATGCTGTAAACCTCTATGACTCTATAACACCAAGTTAAAGTCCAGCAGGTTTATTTGGTAGCACAAGCCACAAGCTTTCGGAGTGCTGCCCCTTCATCAGGTGAGTGGGATTTCAGTTCACAAACAGGGCATATAAAGACACAAACTCAATTTACAAGATAATGGTTGGAATGTGAGTCTTTACAGGTAATCAAGTCTTAAAGGTACAGACAATGTGAGTGGAGAGAGCGTTAAGCACAGGTTGAAGAGATGTGTATTGTCTCCAGCCAGGACAGTTAGTGAGATTTTGCAAGCCCAGGCAAGTCGTGGGGGTTACAGATAGTGTGACATGAACCCAAGATCCCGGTTGAGGCCGTCCTCATGTGTGCGGAACTTGGCTATCAGTCTCTTCTCAGTGACTGTGTTGTCGTGTGTCGTGAAGGCCGCCTTGGAGAACACTTACCAGAAGATCAGAGGCCGAATGCCCGTGACCACTGAAATGTTCCTCAACAGGAAGAGAACACTCTTGCCTGGTGAATGTCGAGTGGTGTTCATTCATCCGTTGTCATAGTGTCTGCATGGTCTCCCCAATGTACCATGCCTCGGGACATCCTTTCCTGCAACGTATCAGGTAGACAATGTTGGCCGAGTTACAAGTGTATGTACCGTGTACCTGGTGGATGGTGTTCTCACATGAGATGATGGCATCCGTGTCGATGATCTGGCACGTCTTGCAGAGGTTGCTGTGGCAGGGTTATGTGGTGTTGTGGTCACTGTTCTCCTGAAGGCTGGGTAGTTTGCTGCGGACAATGGTCTGTTTGAGGTTGTGCAGTTGTTTGAAGGCAAGAAGTGGGAGTGTGGGGATGGCCTTGGCGAGATGTTCGTCTTCATCGATGACATGTTGAAGGCTGAGGAGAAGATGTCGTAGCTTCTCCACTCCGGGGAAGTACCGGATGACGAAGGGTACTCTGTCCACTGTGTCCCGTGTTTGTCTTCAAGAAAGTCGGTGCGGTTTTTCGCTGTGGCGCCTTGGAACTGTGGATCGATGAGTCGAGCGCCATATCCTGCATTCCAACCATTATTTTGTAAATTGAGTTTGTGTCTTTATATGCCCTGTTTGTGAACAGAACTCCCACTCACCTGATGAAGGGGCAGCGCTCCGAAAGCTTGTGGCTTGTGCTACCAAATAAACCTGTTGGACTTTAACCTGTTGTTGAGACTTCTTCTTGTATTCTAGCCTTCTTGACATGAATGCTAACATTGCATTTGCCTTCCTGACTGCCGACTGAATCCCACTCAGGCCCTATCTCTGCAAACCCATTTATTTATTCCGCTAATCTCTGACACTAAGGGACAATTTAGCATGGCCAATTAACCTAAACCGCACACCTTTGGACATATGATTTACCCCGTACTAATGCACATTATTCCTCTTCAAATATAATCATCTAATGTTATTTTGAATGCCTCGATTGAATCCTTTTGGGGATTTTTTTCCCCCTGTCGTGTTCCTGGATGAAGTGAGGCAGCTTTCGCTCAGGAGCTTTGCTGGAAATGTCAGTTATCACTGGCTCTTTGTTTAGATGCCCGGACTTGCCATTCCTGATGTGTGTGCCCAGACGGGGAATGTTGGCAGGCTTATACTCTTGTTAAAGATATGCCACAGCCACCTTATCCTCTACCCACCCCTGCATTCAAACATTGGGATTTGGAGAGGGACCAAGAGCAGGGACGTTGCCAGATTTCATTCCCCCCAAAAAAAGCATTGATCAATAATGCCTCAATTATTCGGAGTTAAAGGTGCCCACTGTAGACACTGTACGCTCTGTTAAAACATTGCTTTCCCTGCAGATCCGATTTCTATGGCTCGGGCTCTGGCCGATTACATGGCTCCTGACTGCAGGTTCATCAACATCCGCCAAGGACAGATCGTTTATATTTACGGAAAACTCAAAGGAAGGGGACGCAACTACTGGCAAGGGACTGTGAGTCTGAGACACCACTCCCCACAATGTTTGCTTTGGGTGTTCTGTGCTGAGGTTGAGTGCTGCCCCCTCACTAGCTTTTGGCTCTGGGACTGACCACCGCACTCTGGATTCCCAACGGCAGTGTTTGGACTGTTTGTCTGGTTTTAGTGAGTCCGACCTGTGTCCTGTGTGAGTCTGACCCGCATCCATATGAGTCTGACCCATATCCATGTGAGTCTGACCCATGTCCGAGTCCGACTCGTGTCCATGTGAGTCTGACCTGTGTCCATGTGAGTCCAACCAGTGTCCTGTGTGAGTCCGACCCGTGTCCTTGTGAGTCCGACCCGTGTCCTTGTGAGTCCGAGCCGTGTCCATGTGAGTCCGACCCGTGTCCTTGTGAGTCCGAGCCGTGTCCATGTGAGTCCGAGCCGTGTCCCTGTGAGTCCGACCTGTGTCCATGTGTGAGTCTGACCAGTGCCAGTGTGAGTCTGACCAGTGCCAGTGTGAGTCTGACCAGTGCCAGTGAGTCTGACCAGTGCCAGTGTGAGTCTGACCAGTGCCAGTGAGTCTGACCACTGCCTGTGTGACTCTGACCAGTGCCTGTGAGTCTGACCAGTGCCAGTGAGTCTGACCAGTGCCAGTGAGTCTGACCACTGCCTGTGTGATTCTGACCAGTGCCAGTGTGAGTCTGACCAGTGCCAGTGAGTCTGACCAGTGCCTGTGTGAGTCTGACCAGTGCCAGTGAGTCTGACCAGTGCCTGTGTGACTCTGACCAGTGCCTGTGAGTCTGACCAGTGCCTGTGTGAGTCTGACCAGTGCCTGTGAGTCTGACCAGTGCCAGTGTGAGTCTGACCAGTGCCTGTGTGAGTCTGACCAGTGCCAGTGTGACTCTGACCAGTGCCTGTGTGAGTCTGACCAGTGCCTGTGAGAGTCTGACCAGTGCCAGTGTGAGTCTGACCAGTGCCTGTGTGAGTCTGACCAGTGCCAGTGAGTCTGACCAGTGTCTGTGTGAGTCTGACCAGTGCCTGTGTGAGTCTGACCAGTGCCTGTGTGAGTCTGACCAGTGCCTGTGTGACTCTGACCAGTGCCAGTGTGAGTCTGACCAGTGCCTGTGTGACTCTGACCAGTGCCAGTGTGAGTCTGACCAGTGCCTGTGTGACTCTGACCAGTGCCAGTGTGAGTCTGACCAGTGCCAGTGTGAGTCTGACCAGTGCCTGTGTGAGTCTGACCAGTGCCAGTGAGTCTGACCAGTGTCTGTGTGAGTCTGACCAGTGCCTGTGTGAGTCTGACCAGTGCCTGTGTGAGTCTGACCAGTGCCTGTGTGAGTCTGACCAGTGCCAGTGTGAGTCTGACCAGTGCCAGTGTGAGTCTGACCAGTGCCTGTGTGAGTCTGACCAGTGCCTGTGTGACTCTGACCAGTGCCAGTGTGAGTCTGACCAGTGCCAGTGTGAGTCTGACCAGTGCCAGTGTGAGTCTGACCAGTGTCTGTGTGAGTCTGACCAGTGCCAGTGTGAGTCTGACCAGTGCCAGTGTGAGTCTGACCAGTGCCAGTGTGAGTCTGACCAGTGCCTGTGTGAGTCTGACCAGTGCCAGTGTGAGTCTGACCAGTGCCAGTGTGACTCTGACCAGTGCCTGTGTGAGTCTGACCAGTGCCAGTGAGTCTGACCAGTGCCTATGTGAGTCTGACCACTGCCTGTGTGAGTCTGACCAGTGCGTGTGTGAGTCTGACCAGTGCCTGTGTGAGTCTGACCAGTGCCAGTGTGAGTCTGACCAGTGCCAGTGTGACTCTGACCAGTGCCTATGTGAGTCTGACCACTGCCTGTGTGAGTCTGACCAGTGCCTGTGTGAGTCTGACCAGTGCCTGTGTGAGTCTGACCAGTGCCAGTGAGTCTGACCAGTGCCAGTGTGAGTCTGACCAGTGCCAGTGTGAGTCTGACCAGTGCCAGTGTGAGTCTGACCAGTGCCAGTGTGAGTCTGACCAGTGCCAGTGTGAGTCTGACCAGTGTCTGTGTGAGTCTGACCAGTGCCAGTGTGAGTCTGACCAGTGCCAGTGTGAGTCTGACCAGTGCCAGTGTGAGTCTGACCAGTGCCAGTGTGAGTCTGACCAGTGCCAGTGTGAGTCTGACCAGTGCCTGTGTTTAGGTTCAAGGCGACTATTTTGGAGAACAGTCGACAACACTCGGATTTTTCCCAAAGGCGATTCTGAAGGAGATCCAACATCTGGGGACTGAACTTGTGGAAATGCCAACTGTGGTGAGAGCATTTGTCTTTGTTACACGTATTTCTTTTATCATGAGTGCCTATTCATGTCTGCTGGCATAGTGGGCGCGAGATGGCACATTGGGGCAATACCTCTCACTGTAGAACACTCAAAGGCTTGTACAATACAATTTATACAGTAGAAATCAGCTTCCTCTCTGGACTTAGAATCCCTACAGTGCAGAAGGAGGCCATTCAGCCCATTGAGTCTGCACTGACCACAATCCCACCCAGGCCCTATTCCTGTAACCCCACATATTTACCCTGCTCATTCCCCTGATATTCGGGTCAATTTAGCGTGGTCAATAAACCTAACCTGCACATCTCTGGAGCGTAGGAGGAAACCGGAGCACCCGGAGGAAACCCACGCAGACACGGGGAGAATGTGCAGACTCTGCACAGATGGTGACCCAAGACGCGAATCAAACCCGGGTCCCTGGCGCTGTGAGGCAGCAGTGCTAACCACCGTGCCGCCCCAAATAAATATTTCTGTCCTAAGGGTCCTTCTTGTGTTGTGTGCTTACAGCATGGTCTGTTCTTCCTCCACTAATGCCGCACCCATTGTGGGACCGGGCTGTAGGGATGGGGAAGACACCAGACCTGCCTTAAATCCAAGTTGATCTCTGTTAGGGCAGTAGTAAGTGGCAAACAACTGGGCCTCAGCCTTTAGACCGGGAGAAAGTGGAGGCAGGAGAGAGGAGATCAGCCAGGGGCGCTCCTGATCACAGCCCAGTGAAGCCCCAGCTACTAAAGTTTATTTATTAGTGTCACAAGTGGGTTTACATTAACACTGCAATGAAGTTAGTGAAAATCCCCTAGTCGCCACACTCCGGCGCCTGTTCGGGTACACTGAGGGAGAATTTAGCACGGCCAATGTACCTAATCAGCACTTCTTTCGGACCATGGGAGGAAACCGGAGCACCCGGAGGAAACCCACGCAGATACGGGGAGAATGTGCAAACTCCACACAGACAGTGGCCCAAGCCGGGAATCGAACCCGGGTCCCTGGCGCTGTGAGGCAGCAGTGCTAACCACTGTGTCACCGAGTATTGGATTTTATTTTTATTCATTCATAGGACATGGGTGTCGCTGGCTGGGCCAACATTTATTGCCCATCCTTAGTTACCCATGAACTGAGTGGCTTGCTAGGCCATTCCAGAGGCTCAGTTGAGAGTCAACCACATTGCTGAGGCTCTGGAGTTGCACGTAGGCCAGACCAGGTAAAGATGGCAGATTTCCTTCCCTAAAGGACATTGGTGAACCAGATGGGTTTTTCCGACAATCGACAATGATCATCAGTAGCTTCTTAATTCCAGATTTTAAAAAAATTGAGTTCAAATACCACCATCTGCCGTGGCGGGATTCGAATCTGGGTCCCCAGAACATTAGCTGAATCTCTGGGTTAATAGTCTAGTGATAATACCACAAGGCCATCGGCCATTGGGATGGTGCTTACATTTCAATATTGATGCCACACCAGGTCTGGGCTCGTACATGAGGGGTGATCACTTGGGCGAGAGAGAGCAGAGGGTGACGGATCCCTGTGTGGGACTCACTGTCCTCAATGAGGGTTTTGCGGGGAGGGAGTCGAGGGTTGGTGTGGGAAATTTAGTGGTCAAAAAAATAAGTTTATTACAGACTGTTTGACAATGAACACCTGTGTTTTGTAGGACTGGGATTTCTTCTGTTAGGAAAACAAGAGGAAGAGAGAGGAATCGCGTTCCCGACAAGAGAAAAACCAGCTAACGCCATGGAGTAATTGTGTTGAGTTATGACTCGAGTACCCTGTAAGCTGCATTGCTAGTCTCTGGTAACAACTGTTCAAATAAATAGGATTAGAATTGCTGGGCTGCTCATGTCTGCATTTAATATTTCTCTGGTTTACATTCTTAATGACTGTCCGAAAGGAGGTATTTGTAGAACACCTTATCCAGTGTCCCAAATATCTCAAAGCACTTCAAAGTGCAGGGAATGCAGTAACTGTTGTGTCGTTCCATAATCCCAATGGGAATTCCTGGAGGTTGTTACTCCAGTACAAATTCTGTGGGAGGGCCACTGCTCCATAACCCCAGTGGGAATTCCCTGGGAGAGTTATAGCTCCATAATCCCAGTGGTAATTCCATGGGTATCGCTTCATAATCCCAGTGGGAATCACCTGGAGGGCATTGCCCCATGATCCTAGCCAGCGTATTCTGTGCTGTTGTGTTCTCGACCGATGTTGGAAGTTCAGTGAGCCTCGTAAGCAACAGCCACTGATATACATAAATGACTTGGATGAAAATGTAGATGGGTGGGTTAGTAAGTTTGCAGATGAGACTAAGGTAGGTGGAGTTGTGGATAGTGTAGAGGGTTGTCAAAGGGTACAGTGGGATATGGATTTGGGCAGAGAATATGGCTACTGGAGTTTAATCCAGGCAAATGTGAGGTGCTGCACCTTGGGAGATCAAACGCCAAGGGTAAGTATACAGTTAATGGCAGGATCCTGAACAGCATTGATGTACAGAGGGATCTTGGGGTTCAAGTCCACAGCTCCTTGAAGCTGGCCACGCAAGTAAATGGGATGGTAAAGAAGGCATATGGAATGCTCGCCTTTATTGGTCAGGGCATTGAGTACAAGAGTCAGGATGTCAAGTTGCAGCTTTAGAAAGCTTTGGTTAGGCCGCACGTAGAATATTGCGTTCAATTCTGGTCACCACATTACAGGAAGGATGTGGAGGCTTTGGACAGGGTGCTGAAGAGGTTTACGAGGATGCTGCTTGGATTACAGGGTATTAGCTATAAAGAGGGGCTGGACAAACTAGGGTTGTTTTCTCTGGAGCGGCAGAGGCTGAGGGGAGACCTGATAGAAGTCTATAAAATTATGAAGGTCATAGATAGGGTTGACAGTCAGAATCTTTTTCCCCCCAGAGTTGAAATGTCTAATACTAAAGGGCATGCACTTAAGGTGAGAGGGAGAAAGTTCAAAGGAGATGTGAGGGGCAATTTTTAAACAGAGAGTGGTAGGTGTCTGGAACGCACTGCCATGGGTTGTGGTGGAGGCAGATACGACAGGGGTGTTTAAGGGGCTTTTAGATAAGCACATGGATATGCAAGAAATAGAGGGACATGGATTAAGGGCAGGCAGAAGGGATTGGTTTAATTTGGCGTCATGTTTGGCACAACATTGTGGGCCAAAGGGCGTTTCTGTGCTGTACTGTTCTATGAATCCATCTCATTCTTCCGCCCTCTCAGACTCTGCACTTCAGTAAATTATAGCAGATGTCCCAAGCAAAGTCTCTTGACCCCGAGTTATTTTATTGCAGACTATTGTTGCCAAGGACAATGGTGGTCTGTCCTCTCCAATTGAAGATCGCTGTGATAAGTTTGTGGATATTTTTGGAGGCCAAGGTGGTGCTCATTGTAGTGCTTACACTGTGTCACAAGATGGCATTTGTGAGCTGTTCGCACTAGCTCGGGGTTTTGGGTCCAGCTGTTCGAACAGCATTGGAGACAGTCAGACAGGAGTAAGAATGTCAGCTTTCTACAGGGATCCAACCCTGATGTACCCAAGTCCAGGGAGCTTGGGGCATGGACTGGAGGAAGAGATAGGGTCTACCAGGGTACTGACGAGAGTTTAACTAGCTAAATCCTAACAGCACATAGTACCAGTATGAATATCCTTTGAGCAAGAGCTTTCTCATTTCAGTCCTCTATAACTTGCCCCTCATTCTGGGACTGTGTCCCCTGGTTCCAGACCACCCCCAATCACCAGGGGGGGATATGCTTTCTTCATGTCTAGCCCCTTAAGAATTTCTAAAGTTTCAATGAGATTACCTCTCATTCTTTGAAACTCCAAAGACAGGCCCAGTTCTCCTCAGTCGCTCCCCACAGGATGGTCCCACCATATCAGGAGTTAGTCTGGTCAACCTCTCCTTCCATGTCAATTGTATCCTTCCTTAGGCAACGGGACCAAAACGCGAAAGAGATAGGGAGGATGGCAGGTCTTGCAGGATGTTAGAGTGTTAAAGACAATGACAGGTGCTGGAAGAGGGTACAGAATACAATTCAATGCCCCGGGGTGGCCCAATTGGTTAACTCACTGGTTTGGAGAGCTCACACCTTTCCTCTCCTGCCAAGAAAGCAAACCCTTCTCCTTGTGCATTTCTGTAGCTGAGTCCACTGACAAGATGATGAGGTCCTACTGTAATACAGCAGCTATCCCCACCACTTTCCCCTTGGCTCCATCCCATCAACATTTCTGTCATGGCTTCCTCTGGCTGCCCCCAACATCAATTACAGCTTGCAATATGGACTTTGCATGTTCTCCCCATGTCTGCGTGGGTTTCCTCCAGGTTCTCCAGTTTGTTCCCACAGTTCAAAGATGTGCAGGTTAGGTGGATTAGCTATGTTGAATTGCCCTTAATGTCCAAAGATGTGTAGGTTAACCATGATAAATAGCCCCTTAATGTCCAAAGATGTGTGATTAAGTGGATTGGCCATGATAAATTGCCCCCTAGTGTCCAAAGATACGCAGGTTAGGTGGATTAGCCATGCTGAATTGCCCCTTAGTACGCCAAGATGTGTGAATTAGGTGGATTATCTATGGGAAATATGTAGGGTTACAAGGAGAGGCCCTGGATAAGTTACTCTGTCAGGCGGTGTAGACTTGATGGGCCGAATGGCCTCTTCTGCACTGCAGGGATTCAATGATTAATGCATGAATCAAGTGGAATGGGAGGGAGGGACAAAACTGACCTTGTCTACCCCTGCGCACACAGAGTCGGACCAGAGTCGAGGGGGAGGAGAGAAACAGGGCAGTGGCCTCATGTGGAGACTGCTTTAGAAAGCTCTCCATAGTTGCCTCACCCCTCAGGGTACAGCAGCTCTTAGGCCAGCCTGTCAGATCAGAGACCACTCCAATCTGCAATATATTAAAATAGCAAATACCATCAACTTTTTCCATTCTAAATTCCAGTGAAGCTTAAGAAATTAACTCAAAGCCAATATGCCCAGTTCAAAACTTTATTTGTATTAACTTTGTACAAAAATTGATGATTGTTAATCATTAATTCTCTCCCAACAACCCCCCCTCCCCTTCCGAAAAATCTGTTTCTATAAATCAGGAACAAAGCACCCCAAACATTCGCTTGGGTAGAAAAGGACAAAAGCAGAACCACGAGTTCCCTGCACAAGGTCAGGCTGAGAATCTGAAAGATGGTTCCTGGTTCTGGTACAGGCGACTGCTCTCACACACACACGCACATACACGTTAGAACTTTTTAAAAAAAAGTTCTGACTTGTCCCGCAAATGCAAGGCAGGCTCACAGTGGACAGTGGGACTGTCTCAATGTCCATATTGGTTGAATAAAAGACGTGCCTTTATCTGGCGCTTTGAGGAGCTCACAACGGATGTAATAAAAGTATGTCAAGTTTGCTGAATTATTTGTAGGAGGAGAAAGGCAGCCGTTTTCACACAGCAAGAGGCAAAGAAAATATTTGATTAATGAATCTGAACATGCGCGGTGATGGTGGGAGAACAGATGTTGGCAGGGATACCACTGACCATCAAATAGTGCCCCGGAATCTTCAAAGTTCACCTGATCAGGTGCCTCAGTTCAACAGGTTGCCACTAAGAAGTCCTTGAAAATGCCCGCAGTGCACCACTTCTACTTCCCACAGCCCAATTAAGACCCAAGCAGCTCTGTGTGGTTAACCTTGAGTCTACATCAGTCAGAGGAGAGAGTAGCGTAGTGCTAATGTCACAAAGTCCCAAGCTACTGGTTTGAGGACATGGGTTCAAATCCCACCATGGCATTTGAACGCTGTTAATTAATGTTGCCTCAGCGCCAGGGACCCGGGTGCTATTATCGGCTTGGACTACTGTGTGTGTGTGTGTGTGTGGAGTTTGCACGTTCTCTTCATGTCTGCGTGGGTTTCCTCTGGGTGCTCCAGTTTTCTCCCACAGTTCACAAAGATGTGCAGGTTAGGTGGATTGGCCATGCTAAATTGCCCCTTAAGTGTCAGGGGGACCAGCTAGGGTAAATGCACGGGGTTATGGGGATAGGGCCTGGGTGGGATTGTGGTCGGTGCAGACTCGATGGGCCGAATGGCCTCCTTCTGCATTGTTATCATTCTATGAAACTTTAAGGTTGGAAGCTAGTCTCAGTAACAGCAGCCATGAAACTTTCATTGATTGTTCATCTGGTTCACTAATCCCCCGCAGAGAAGGAAATCTGCCGTCATTACCCGGTCTGGCCTACATGTGACTCCACAGCCATAGCGATGAGGTTGACTTTTAACTGCCCTCTGAAATGGCCGAGCGAGACACAGTTCAAGGGCAACTAGGGATGGACAACAAATGCTGGCCTTTCCAGCAACACCCAGATCCCATGAAAATAAATAAAAAAGCCTTGAACATTAATTGATAGTCTACTGCTCCCAAGCCAAGTCCTGCTCATTTGTTTTCACTCCTGCGCATGTTGCAGGTCCCTGTATTGCTTTAATTTAAAATTCCTCTCCCGATGTTGAATCCACAGCCTTGCTCCCAACTTCCCAGCGTTACAACACATCCCTCCTCACCAGTTCCTCTGACTCCCATTTCTTATGAGTCCTTCCCTACCTTCCCCACTGTTGAGATCCATTCTTTCAGCCGCTTGCTGCAACTTCCTTCCCACCACCCGCCCGCCCTCCCCATTCGAGACCCTCCACGGAAGCCACATCAACACCACCTCTGGTCACCCACCGAGTACATCCTCCTTTGGCTGCATGCGAATCACCTGGGATGGTCATCCACCCAGCTCCCTCATCATTAGCAAAGCGCAAACTGGCTCGAGTCACTGGTCCCCATCTTCTGTTTCTAAATGGGAATGGAGTAGAGTACAAATGGCAGAAGTGTCTCAAGACACCCTTCAGCTTTGGGGAGGCAGTGGGATAGTGGTATTGGCACTGGATCAGTAACAGAGAGCCAGGGTAATGCACTGAGGACCCAGGTTCGAATCCCACCACGGCAGATGGTGAAATTAGAGTTCAATAAAAATTTGGAATTAAAAGTCTAATGATACAACCATTGTCGATTATTGGGAAAAACCCATCTGGTTCACTAATGTCCTTTAGGTAAGGAAATCTGCCGTCCTTACCTGATCTGCCCTACATGTGACACCACAGCAATGTGGTTGATTCTTAACCGCCCTCAGGGATAAATGCTGGCCCAGTGATGCCCACATCCCATAAACAAATAAAAGACAGCCCCAACTCAGCAATGAACAAGTGGAAATGAGGTCTATCAACAATATACTGAAAACACATTCCCACAACTACTTGTGTTCCTCCCCTCCCAGCACACTTTTACAGATGCACCATAGAAAGCATTCTTTCTGGTTGGATCACAGCTTGGTCTGGGCTCCTGCTCTGCCCAAGACCGCAAGAAACTACAAAAGGTCGTGAATGTAGCCCAATCCATCACGCAAACCAGCCTCCCATCCACTGACTCCGTCTGCACTTCCCGCTGCCTCGGACTAATTAAGGACCCCACGCACGCCGGACATTCTCTCTTCCACCTTCTTCCATCGGGAAAAAGCTACAAAAGTCACATGCCAACCGACTCAGGAACAGCTTCTTCCCTGCTGCCATCAGACTTTTGAATGGACCTACCTCGCATTAAGTTGATCTTTCTCTACACCCTAGCTATGACTGTAACACTACATTCTGCACTCATGTCCTTTCCTTCTCTATGAACGGTATGCTTTGTCTGTATAGCGCGCAGGAAACAATGCTTTTCACTGTGTTAATACGTGACAATGATAAATCAAATCAGATCACTTCCACGGATACTTGCAGCTTTCCAACACACGACAGTTAGGGCAACAGGCTTTTCCGCCAAAAGGGGGTCACAGCAAGTCCTCATCTGAAGTTCACAAACAAGTACACGCAATTTCCAGCAGGCATCAGGGGCAGTGATTCAGGGACTGGAATCGCGAGGGGCAGTCATTAACCCGAAACGTTAATTCTACTGTCCTCCCCTCAAAGGCTGCTGGACCTGCTGAGTGTTTCCAGTATTTTCCGATTTGTATTTCAGGTTTTCAGTGTGCTGCTGTGTTTTGCCTTTTTGCTATCAGTGTCATCGCCTTGCTGTGTGTGGGAGAGGGAGGTTTCGGTTTTAGTTTAACTCATGCTCAGGCAGTCAGCCAGATTGCAACAGCAGCAGAATACTGCAGATATTGGAAGTGGAAACAGGAAATACCGGAGAAATGCAGCCCGTCAGACAGCACCCCGGGGAGGAGGTAGACTTAACGCTGCAGGTCACTGACCCACTCTTCCTCTCTGTGCAGAGGGACGCTGCTTAACCTGCTGCCTAAATACCAGAGCAGGTTTCCCTGCAAGAACTACAGTGACACTACAGGCTGCTGACACCTCCAACGCTGCGAGGGTTACAGAGTCCACCCAAACCAAACCCTGCGGCCCCCAGTTGGTCAGAACAAGAAGCCAAGACATCAATAATGCGGAATTTCTGTTGAGCGCGGAGACGGAGGGAGGGAGGGGCAGAAATGGGGGCGAGGGGTGCGCTGCTGCAAAACAGACTTGCATTAACACAGCACCTCATCGCCTTGCTCAGAAAGTGTCTCACATCCATACATTCACTCTGAAATTTAAGTAACTCATTACGACAAGTGCCACAGCCATATTGTGCGTATCAAAGTTTCAGAAGCTGCGGCAAGACTAATGGACTGTGGTACCTGGAGAACTCACCACCCACTTGAGCGAGCGAGCACTGGCAGGCTCTTAGTTTAACTTTTCACCAACAGGATGGCTCTCCCTCAGTATTCCACTGGGAGCACAAGCGTGGCAAATGCACATATACCTCTCAAGTTGGAACGTCTAAGCACTGAGCCACCTCAACAGGGGTGGGAGGGAATCGAGGCGTAGTACACAAGGCTACGGACCAAGCACTGGAAAATTAGGAGCTTGGAGGCTGTTGCAGACACGATAGGGACACTTTGGCCCTTTTATGCTATAAAACTCTATGACTAAGCCCTGTAAATGCGTGCGGCTCAGCACCAGGTCTACTGCTCTGAATTGGAAAGGCAAAAGTAGCATTGCAAGTTACAGAGGCCTCTCTTCCCCACTGAACTGCCAGAACTACCGAGAGAACTGGTCAAACAAAGCAACGACAGTTCCTCAGTCAGCTGGGAGATGCAGGGCAAATAACATACATTTATATGAAGGGCCTGCTAAAACAGCAAAATGAGTTTTTTTATTTCAAAAAGCTGGAGTCTGAGGCAATCATTCACACCCACGTACCCCCATGGCGTCTTTTGTGGGAGGCAGCGACCGGTGAGAGTACTGGGGCTCCCTAAAACATGTGACCCCCTGCTCTGCCACTCTGAGGCCGAACTACCTCAACTCCACTTTGCTGCCCGCTCCCCGCAGAGTGCTCACTGCTAATACAAGGCCTTTAGCTCACCAGAAACCCCTGGTTAAAGTCGTGGTGCCCGCTCAGAGGTGACTCGAGGAGGAGGAGGAGGAGACACCACTGCTCATTGACCTGTAACTCCCGGAGCTTTTCATCGCCTCTTGGAGCCGGAGCAGGGCCTGCGGCTCCTTGCTGTGCATGGCGCTGCAGAAGAGGTGAACGTGCTCCTTCAGTTCGTCGATCTGCCGCTGGGCGCTGCTGTTCTGCCGGATCAGGTCTTTGGTTCTCAGCGTGATCTCCAGCAACCCCGACCGGCTCAGGATCTCCACCGTGTTGCGGAACCGCCGCTCCTTGGCGGGACTGGGGACCGGCCGCCTGGAGGCGCGAGCCGCCGGTCTCGGGGCGTCGCCGGTGGGCGACTGGGCGCTCGGAGCGCGGGAGAAGACGGAGGGGGTGGTGGCGGCGGAGGGGGAGGAGGAAGGGGAAGAGGAGGAGGAAGAGCAGGAAGAGTACGACGACCAGGAGTAAAGGGATTCAGAGGATTCAGACTGAGATACCGGATTGGGAGAGAGCACAGGCGACGGGGAGACTGAGACATCAAACTGACTGAAGATGTTTGCTGCTCCAAAGCTGGGCGACTGCTGAGTGTTCTCAGCTGGAGCGTAGTTGGCCCCTGGCACCACGTGCGAGGTTTGGTCGTTTCTGAGAGCTTGCTGCGAGGGCGTTTCTGCCTCGCCCAGACACAGCCGTTTGCTCTTGCAGTGATCAGTAATCCTGTCGTCCTGAGCTGCGCAGTGTCCTGTCTGCCTCGGCCTGCTGCCCACGTCCTGGCTTTTGTCCGGGTGAGGGGCTATCCTTGGGTAGGAGTTTAAAATCGGGAGGTAGGTGTCAACCCCCGCCCCGGCCTTCGCCTCAGTCTTCTGCGATTTCAAAGCGGTTGCCAAAGGTTGCCGGATGAAGACTACTCGGGCCTGGCCTGCTGGGGTACCGAGCGAGTGCTGGCTTCCCCAGGTCTGTAGCTGCGCGTGAACAAGTTGACTCCTTGTTGGAACGGACAAAGGCTGTTCAAAACATGGCAATGAGAAAAACAAAATTAGAATCCAATCGTTTAATGGGATTACCGCTGCCTGCAAGCATACAACAAAAAACCCCCACACACCCACTCCATGCAAGCATGCAACAGGCCCCTATTCACTCCTGTTTGTGCGAATGCAACAGGCTCCTACACACCCACTCAATGCGAGTCATGTACAATTATTAGCTCACAACAAGATGGCACCCATCAGTTTAACCTGAGTACTGTATCGATGTGTCATGTGTGGGGGCGTCACAGTGGTTAGCACTGCTGCCTCACAGCGCCAGGGACCCGGATTCGATCCCCGGCTTGGGTCACTGTCTGGGTGGGGTCCGAAAGACGTGCTGGTTAGGGTGCATTGGCCGTGCTAAATTCTCCCTCAGTGTACCCGAACAGGCGCCGGAGTGTGGTGACTAGGGGATTTTCATTCTAACTTCATTGCAGTGTTAAAGTAAGCCTACTCGGGACACTAATAAATAAACTTTTTTTAAAAAAGGGCACCTCACTGGCAGGGTGTTTCCTGCTCTGGACTGAGGTACAGTTCCACGGGGCCACATTGTGAGCGTGTGAATCTCAGCAGCGAGCTTAGGGAGACTATTCGCCAGGGGATGGCATCACACCCTCCTCACCAGATCAGGGCACAGACAGGATCACTCCAGCAGAGCCCGCTGCAGCGATCAGGATCAGGAACGCTGGATGATTCTTCTCTTTCACAACTAGCCTTGGGCACTGAGGCCAATTCAGACTCTCTGGATAACAAGAGCAATTAGAAACAGAAAATGCTGGAAAACCTCAGCAGGACTGAGAATCTGTGAAGAGAGGGCGGAGCTAACGTTGAGTCTGGATGGCCCTTTGAGCTGAGGACAAAGATTCAGTGGTTTGAATGGATGACATCTAATTGTTCTGACAAAGAGCTGACGTTAGAATGAAGCTGCAGAGTCTGGCCTTGCACATGCCACACTCAACAGCAGGACTTTAGCACATGTCACTACAATTTTCCTGACCCAACCCACGCTTTAGCATGGCTCACTACAGAGGATGGAGGAGTAGGGAGGGCCCGTACCTCTTTCAGAAAGACATTCTTCACGATATAGACAGGAGTCAGACTGGGCAGCGAGCTTTGTGCAGCACCGATCCTCTCCGCATGGTTCAACGCGGCTGGCCTCTTGTGCGAGGACTGATCCTCCGAGTCGGTCTGCTCCAGCGTACTCAGATAGTCCGAGCTCGTGTCTGAGGACAAAGCAAAGAGGAAGTGGCGCAGCCAACAGGTGATGCAGAGACAACACAAACCGGCCTCAACCCAGTGGAAACGAGCGTGGAAGCTAATGTCGACCTGCCGACCAGAGTATCACACAGCATAGAAGGCCATTCAGCCCAACCTATCTGTGCTGGTTCTGGAAAGAGCTATACAGTTAGCCCCACTTTCCCCACAATCCTGCCATTTTTCTTTTCCATTTGAATATCTACAATTCCCTTTGAAAGTTACCGATGAATCTGCTTCAGACAGTGCATTCCAAACCACAACTCGCTAAGGAAATAAATTCCTTGTGATATTTTTTGCCAGTTATTTTAAATCTGGGTACTATCATTCTCCCGTCAGTGGAAAGTTTCTATCTAAAGCTGTCACAATTTGGAATACCTATCAGATGGTCCCTTACATTTTCTATGTTAAGGAGGACAATTCCAATTTCCCTAGTCTCTCCACCCTGGTACCGTTCTGGTAAATCACCTCGGCACCTTCTCCAAGGCCTTTACATCCTTCCTCCAGTCTGGCACCCAGAATTCAGGTAAATATTATATATAAAAATCATTGGCCAATCATCCACTCGTTCATCTGTGGGATATTGCTGTGTACAAAATGGCTGCCACGCTTTTCTACAGAAGATACAGGAGCAAAATTTGGCCCATCAAGTCTGCTCCACCATTTAATCATGGCTGATAGGTTTCTCAATCCCATGCTCTCGCCTTTTTCCCCGTAACCTTTGATCCTCTTACCAATCAAGAACCTATCTATCTGTCTTAAATACACCCAGTGACCTGGCCTCCTCTGTGGCAATGAATTCCACAGATTTACCACCCTCCGGCTGAAGGAATTCCCCCCCATCTCGGTTCTAAAGGGTCATCCCTTTACTGAGGCTGTGCCCTCGGATCTCAGTCTCTCCCACTAATGGAAACATCTTCCCCACGTCCACTCTATCCAGGCCTTTTAGTATTCTGTAAGTTTCTGATCTTTCCAAACTCCAAGTACAGACCCAGAGTCCTCAAATGCTCCTCATACGTCAAGCCTTTCATTCTCGTGATCATTCTCGTGAACCTCTTCTGGACCCTCTCCAAGGCCAACACATCCTTCCTTAATACAGGGCAGTGATTGTATTCAAAAGTAATGTCTTTGTACGCCAACTGCCTTGGGATGTTTCCTGGACATAGGGCATTCTATAATTGCAGGTTTACTAGGAGGGCAGAGACTCAGGACAAGTGATTTTGGAGTGAGAAAAGAAAGCATTACTTCACCCAAAGGGCTGTGGGATTCTCTACCCTAGAGTGATATAGATGTTCAATTGTTGAGCTTATCGAGATAGCTAAAGTTTTTAGACTCAAAGGAAATGAAGGGATATGGGGACTGGTTAGGAGAGTGAAGGTGACGAAGATCAGACATGATCTTTTGGAATTGGGGGAGCAGACACGAGGGGCCTCATAACCTATTCCTGCTCTTATTTCTCGTGCCCTATTGGACACAATACTGCAGCTGAATTCTAACCAGTGTTTCCTCAGGGTTTTAGTACAATGTTCTTGCTTTTGTAACCTATACGTCCAAGTAATAAAACCAAGGAACCCATCAATTTGACCAGTCACCTTCAAAGAGTTGTGCATCTGAACCACCCCCCCACCAAAAATGTGCAGGTTAGGTGCATTGGCCATGCTATACTGACCCTTAGTGTCCCAAAATGTATAGATTAGGTTGATTAGCGGGGTAAATTCGTGGGGTGCGGGGATAGGGCCTGGTTGGGATGCTCTGTCAGAGAGTCGGTGTAGACCCGATGGGCCGAATGGCCTCCTTCTGCACTGCAGGATTCTGTGTGTCCATGTACTTATCCAAAATAGTTCCTACTGCACCTCGTATTTCCAGGCAGTCGCCCATCCAAGTCCTTGCCAGGCCTGAGTCTGCTTAGCTTCCGAGGTCAGACGTTTTCAGAGTAGTATGGCTGTGGGCCATACTTGGAACATTAACATGTCTGTACTCCCCACAATTAGCTGGCTGTGCCAGTGTCCACTTTCAGAGTGGTTTTTTTTGCCACAGGTTCTCTCATTGAAATACATAATATTTCTCAGGGGGTAAATACTGAGGGGCTGTTTCCTCTTGGCTGTAGAGTGTTCAATTCTGGCTCAGGTAACTGTGTGTATGGGGTTTGCACGTTCTCCTCGTGTCTGCATGGGTTTCCTCCGGGTGCTCCGGTTTCATCCCACAGCCCAAAGATGTGCAGGTTAGGTGGATTGGCCATGCTAAATTGCTCCTTCGTGTCAGGGGGACCAGCAGGGTAAATACATGGGGTTGGAGCCTGGGTGGGATTGTCGTCAGTACAGGCTCGATGGCCTCCTTCTATACCATAGGGATTTAATTCTATGATGTGGCCAAAGTCTCAGGATAAGCAATCGAGGACTGAGATGGGAAGAAATTTCTTCACTCGAGGGCGGTGAATGCTCAGTCATAATGCACGATCAACAGTGAATTCAACAGATTTTTGGGCAATAAAGGGAGTCACGGGATAGGGCAAGGAAATGGATTACAGATGGTTGGCTGGCCATGACTTTATTGAAGGGTGGAGCAGGCTCCAAGGCCGTGGGGCCTCCTCCTATTTCCTACGGTAAAGGTTTGTAGTTCACCCCCCATTCCAGTCAGTGTACAGATCACAAGCTCCTTGTTGTAATCCCAACAGCTGCATCAGAGTGCTGCCTCTCCATGTACACTGCCTGACTTGGTAAACGTGGCACTCAGGTTGGCACAGAATTCTGTACAAAGATGGCTGAAATGCACATTTCAAATCATCGCTAAACACCCGGTGCTCTCTATTACCTGAAAACCCGGAATCTTTTTCCGACTCTCCTAGTGACAGCCGCTGGTTCCTCCCAACACTTCCCACGGGGCTCCTTTTCTCCGTCTGTCCATACTGACTGTCCGGCATATTTTCCAATTTAACCGACACCCCGTTCATTCTGTCCTTCAGAGTTTTGCGGGAGGTTCTGGAACTGGTGGCTGTGGGCAGTTTATCCTGAGACATGGTTCTCTGAAGACATAAAACATTCAGAATAGAAAGGAATATTACTCATCACATTTGGAATTAGAATCATAGAATCTCTACAGTGCAGAAAGACTGGGCTCATGCAGCCTACACTAACAACAATCCCACCCAGGCCCCATCCCCATAACCCCGTGTATTTACCCTGCTAATCTCACTGATATCAAGGGGAAATTTAGCAATCAACGCAATCCACACAATTTTGGAATGTTTTTAACAAGTCCCCTTGAACGACCTGGCACCCTCTTCCATCTTTTCACTAAAAAGGATAACAGCAAAGAAGGGAGGAGGCCACTCAGTCCATGGAGTCCATTCTAACCCTCCATCGAGCAAGTCCTGCTCTGTCGCCGCCACTCAGGAAGTTTTTTTCTCTCTCAAGTTTCCCCCAGTTCAATTTAACTTTGAAATCAATCGATCGATTCCATTTCCACCGCCCTCAAAAAAGGCACAAAGGCAGCGCAGAATGTGGCAAAACAGGTTTACGAGGACGACAGCAAGAGTGAGAGGTTAGTGTTATCAGAAAAGGCTGAACAGGCCTCTAGAAAAGAGAAGGCTGATGGAGGTCTCTAAAACGGCAAAGCAGTTTGATATGACAGACATGGAAAAGATGTTTTCACTTGTGGAGCAGTTCAAAACTTAGGGCAATACATGCAAGATAAACCCAATTGGGAATTCAGGTGGAACATTTAGAAAAAGTGATGCGAGGGTGGAACTCACTACCACAAGGAATGGTAGGATAATTTAGTCATTTATGGGGAAGCTGGATGCGCACGTGGACGAAAGGAATAAACCATTGTGTTGATAGGATAAGAAAAAGAGCGTGGGAGGAGGCTTATGAGATGAATAAATGACACAGTGGTTAGCACTGCTGCCTCACAGCATCAGGGACCCGGATTCAATTCCCAGCTCGGGTCTCTGTCTGTGCGGAGTCTGTACCTTCTCCCCGTGTCTGCGTGGGTTTCCTCCGGTGCTCCGGTTTCCTCCCACAGCCCGAAAGACGTGCTGGTTAGTGCTAAATTCTCCCTCAGTGTTACCCGAACAGGCGCCAGAGTGTGGCGACTAGGGGGTTTTCACAGTAACTTCATTGTAGTGTTAATGTGACACTAATAAATAAGCTTTAAAAAAAACAAATCGACAATCACCAGTTCGGGCAGCCGATTGCTCTTCCCCTTCTGTGCCGTAAAGTTCCTTGCAACCATTTGGCCTCCTTGAGCTCGAGAGAACATTAACAATTTGTTCACCAATCGCAGGCCACTGGAAAACAACAAGAGCTTTCCATCGTGGCTGGACAAAGGCCAGCTTTGCGCAAATAGCTCACCGGCAAGGTAGAGAATGCAAACTGCAGTGTGCGGGCACAAGCAAACCTTTATTTTTAAAAAAGAATGGGAATGGTTGTAATTTATTAGTTTCCTAATCCGAGTTTCTGGTGCATCAGGAAATTACAGCTGGTAAAGAATTCAGCAGAAGATGCAGGAAGCAGGATTCAGACAAACATTAAACCTTCCCACATAAACAGCCATTGTGGTCTAATCCGCAATTGATTAGTGACACAGGATGCAGCACAAGTAGGACAGAAACTGAACCAAGTGTGAAATAGAGGTTTAATTAAATAGGAAATAGAAGAAGCTGAGATTTAAAAATGGCAAATCTTTGGACAATTTAAATAGCAAATACTGAGCGGCATTTACTGGAGGTTTGGCAGGTATACAGCGGGTATTTTTAACCCCTTAGTTCCTGTCTCACACCGTGGTGACTCAGGGGACAGGTCACGTGGAGCTTATGACAACCTGAAACTCGCTCTCCATTCTGCAGAGTTCCTCTTTTCCCTCTGGACTGCTGTAGCAACAGAAACTGGACAACAAGCTTACCAGGTGGGATTTCCCAGCTCTTCCCACCCGCAGGAATCTCTTGTCCCACAGGAGGTGGGGAGGTGATGGCCTAGTGCTATTTTTGCTAGACTATTAATCTAGAAGCGCAGCTAATATTTTGGGGACCCGGGTTCAAATCCCACCAGGGCAAATGGTGGAATTTGAATTCAAACATAGCTGGAATTAAGAATCTACCGATGACCATGAAACCATTGTCGGAAAAACCCATCTGGGTCACTAATGTCCCTTTAGGGAAGGAAATCTGCCGTCCTTACCCAGTCTGGCCTACATGTGACTCCAGAGCCACAACAATGGGGTTGATTCTCAACTACCCTCCGAGGACAACTGGGGATGGATAATAAATACTGGCCAGTCAGCGACGCCCACGTCCCAAGACTGAATTTAAAAAAGGTGACCCCCCAACCCCCTGCAGCAGGAGGCGGAGCCACACGAAACACCATAAACAATGCTGGTCAATAGCGAGTTGCCCCCATCGCCGGAAAATCTCACCCATTAACAAATCTGAACAATACCCTCTCCTGCTCTTTAGAAATATGATTTTTTTTGGTAAACGAATTCCACAAGGAGCTGTGACAACTACCTCCTCCCCGAACACCTGGCAATTCAGCCCAAAATTTACAATTTGATAAGAATGGCCCCACTTATTTAAATCATTTGCTTATCTCCACATTTACGCACACCCTCCTTGGATTCTGTACCCACACATCTTCCTCTCCCCAAGCCCCCGCATTAACCCTCAGCCCCTTCAAAGAACAGGAACAGGCCTTTCGACCCTCCAAGCCTGCGCCGATCATGATGCCTGCCTAAACTAAAACCGTATGCACTTAGAGTCCGTATCCTTCCATTCCCATCCTATTCATGTATTCGTCTAGTTGCCCCTTAAATGCTGCTATCGTCCCTGCTCCCACCACCTCCCCGGGCAGCACGTTCCAGACATTCACTACCCTCTGTAAAAAAAACTTGCCTCGCACAGCTTCTCTAAACTTTTCCCCACGCACTTTAAACCTATGTCCCCTAGTACTTGATTTTTCTACCCTAGGAAAGAGTATCTGACTATCCACCCTGTCCATGCCACTCAATCTTGTAGACATTTATCAGGTCATCCCTCAACCTCTGCCGTTCCAGTGAGAATAAATCGAGTTTATCCAACCTCTCCTTATAGCTAATACCCTCCAGACCAGGCAACATGCTGGTAAACCTCTTCTGTACCCTCTCCAAAGCATCCACATTCTTCTGGTAGTGTGCCGACCAGAATTGTACACAATATTCTAAATGAGGCCTAACTAAGGTTCTAATTGGCAGCATGACCTGCCAATTTTTATATTCAATGTTCAGACCAATGAAGGCAAGCATGCCGTATGTCTCGACTACCTTATCCACCTGCATTGCCGCTTTGTGATTGGTGCACATGTATGTCTGCCTGTCAATACTCCTAAGGGTTCTACCATTTACTGTATACTTCCTACCTACATTGAACCTTCCAAAATGCATTATCTCACACTTGTCCATTTCCCCGCCCAAGTCTCCAACTGGTCTATATCTTGCTGTATCCTCTGACAACCCTCTTCACTACCCACAACTCCTCCAATTGTTGTGTCGTCTGCGAACTTACTAATCAGACCAGCTATATTTTCCTCCAAATCATTTTTATATACTACGAACAACAAAAGTCCCAGAACTGATCCCTGTGGAACACCACTAGTTATAGCCTTCCATTCAGGAAAGCACCCCTGCACTGCTACTATGGCCAAGTCTTTATGGCCAAGCCAGTTCTGTACCCATCTTGCCAACTCTCATCTGATCCTGTGTGACTTCACCTTTCGTACCAGTCCATCATGAGGTACCTTGTCAAATGCTTTACTGAAGTCCACATAGACAACATCCACTGCCTTTCCCTCATCTACCATCTTCGTCACTTCGTCGAAAAACTCAACCAAGTTAGTGAGACATGACCTCCCCTTCACAAAAACATGCTGTCTATAACTAATAAGTCCATTTGTTTCCAAATGTGGGTAAATCCTGTCCACTATCCTCGAGTAGACCAACCCTTTCCCTGGCTACCCTCTTGCTCTTTACATATGGATAAAATGCTGTAGGATTTTCCTTAATCTTGTTTGCCAACGACTTTTCATGACCCCTTCTAGCCCTCCTAACACCTTCCTACGTTCTTTATATTATTCAAGGACTTGATCCGTTCCAAGCCTTTTAGACCTTACGAATGCTTTATTTTTGACAAGGCTCATAATATCACTCGTTATCCAGGGTTCCCAATACTTGCCACATTTATCTTTCATCCTCACAGGTACATGCCGGTCCAGAATTCCAATCAACTGACATTTGAAAGACTCCCACATATCGGATGTTGATTTACCCTCAGCCTCCCCCAATCTACACTCTCCAGATCCTGGCTAATATTGTAGTAGTTAGTCTCCTCCCCAATTTAACCTTCACCCGAGGACCACTCTTGCACCTTAAACTTAGGGAATTATGATCACTGTTCCCAAAATACTCTCCTACTGAAACTTCGATCACCTGGTTGGGCTTATTCCTGAATATCAGGCCTAATATGGCTCCTTCCAAAGTTGGGCTATTTACATATTGTTTTATCAGGCCTAATATGGCTCCTTCCAAAGTTGGGCTATTTACATATTGTTTCAAGAAACCCTCCTGAACGCTCCTTACAAATTCTTCAGATCCAACCCCAAAGATCCCCCACACTCATCGACCCCTTCTCGCCCCAACTGAACCTCCCACCTCTCCTCACACACACTGAACCCCGCCACCCCCGACACTGACCAACCCTCCCCTCCACCACCCCCCACACTAACGCCCCACTCCCACACACCACACTGGCCACCCTCCTCTCCTCCACCCCCCACGCTGACACCCCCCCCCCCCCACACTGACCCCTCCCCCACACTGACACCCCCCCCACCCCCGCGCTGACACCACCCCCCACTCTGACACCCCCCCCCACTCCCCCACTCTGACACCCCCCCCACTCCCCCACTCTGACACCCCCCCCCACTCCCCCACGCTGACACCCCCCACTCCCCCGCGCTGACACCCCCCCCCACTCCCCCGCGCTGACACCCCCCCCACTCCCCCGCGCTGACACCCCCCAACTCCCCCGCGCTGACACCCCCCCCCAATCCCCCGCGCTGACACCCCCCCATTCCCCCGCGCTGACACCCCCCCAACTCCCCCGCGCTGACACCCCCCCAACTCCCCCGCGCTGACACCCCCCCAACTCCCCCGCGCTGACACCCCCCCAACTCCCCCGCGCTGACACCCCCCCAACTCCCCCGCGCTGACACCCCACCAACTCCCCCGCGCTGACACCCCACCAACTCCCCCGCGCTGACACCCCACCAACTCCCCCGCGCTGACACCCCACCAACTCCCCCGCGCTGACACCCCACCAACTCCCCCGCGCTGACACCCCACCAACTCCCCCGCGCTGACACCCCACCAACTCCCCCGCGCTGACACCCCACCAACTCCCCCGCGCTGACACCCCCCAACTCCCCCGCGCTGACACCCCCCCAACTCCCCCGCGCTGACACCCCCCCAACTCCCCCGCGCTGACACCCCCCCAACTCCCCCGCGCTGACACCCCCCCAACTCCCCCGCGCTGACACCCCCCCAACTCCCCCGCGCTGACACCCCCCCAACTCCCCCGCGCTGACACCCCCCCAACTCCCCCGCGCTGACACCCCCCCAACTCCCCCGCGCTGACACCCCCCCAACTCCCCCGCGCTGACACCCCCCCAACTCCCCCGCGCTGACACCCCCCCAACTCCCCCGCGCTGACACCCCCCCAACTCCCCCGCGCTGACACCCCCCCAACTCCCCCGCGCTGACACCCCCCCAACTCCCCCGCGCTGACACCCCCCCAACTCCCCCGCGCTGACACCCCCCCAACTCCCCCGCGCTGACACCCCCCCAACTCCCCCGCGCTGACACCCCCCCAACTCCCCCGCGCTGACACCCCCCCACTCCCCCGCGCTGACACCCCCCCCCACGCTGACACCCCCCCCCCCCACGCTGACACCCCCCCCCCCCACGCTGACACCCCCCCCCCCCCACGCTGACACCCCCCTCACTCCCCCACGCTGACAGACCCCCACTCCCCCACGCTGACACCCCCCCACTCCCCCACGCTGACAACCCCACCCCCCCACACTGACACCCCCCCACTCTGACACCACCCCCCCAACACGCTGACACCCCCCCCACTCCCCCACGCTGACACCCCCCCCACTCCCCCACGCTGACAACCCCCCCACTCCCACCCCCCCACGCTGCACACCCCCCCCACGCTGCACACTCCCCCCCCACGCTGCGCACACCCCCCCCCACGCTGCGCACACCCCCCCCCCACGCTGCGCACACCCCCCCCCACGCTGCGCACACCCCCCCCCACGCTGCGCACACCCCCCCCACGCTGCGCACACACCCCCCCCACGCTGCGCACACACCCCCCCCACGCTGCGCACACACCCCCCCCACGCTGCGCACACACCCCCCCCACGCTGCGCACACACCCCCCCACGCTGCACACACACCCCCCCCACGCTGCACACACACCCCCCACGCTGCACACACACCCCCCACGCTGCACACACACCCCCCACGCTGCACACACACCCCCCACGCTGCACACACACCCCCCACGCTGCACACACACCCCCCACGCTGCACACACACCCCCCACGCTGCACACACCCCCCACGCTGCACACACCCCCCACGCTGCACACACCCCCCCACGCTGCACACACCCCCCCACGCTGCACACACCCCCCCCACGATGCACACCCCCCCCCACGCTGCACACCCCCCCCCCACGCAGCACACCCCCCACCCCACGCTGCACACACCCCCCCCCCACGCTGCACACCCCCCCCCCACGCTGCACACCCCCCCCCCACGCTGCACACCCCCCCCCCACGCTGCACACCCCCCCCCACGCTGCACACCCCCCCCCCACGCTGCACACCCCCCCCCCCACACTGCACACCCCCCCCCCACACTGCACACCCCCCCCCACACTGCACACCCCCCCCCCACACTCACACCTCCCCACTCCCCCACACTGACAACCCCCCACTCCCCCACACTGACAACCCCCCACTCCCCCACACTGACAACCCCCCACTCCCCCACACTGACAACCCCCCACTCCCCCACACTGACAACCCCCCCCCCACTCCCCCACACTGACAACACCTCCCCCCACACTCACACCCCGCCCCCACACTCACACCCCCCCCCCACACTCACACCCCCCCCCCCACACTCACACCTCCCCCCCACACTCACACCTCCCCCCCACACTCACACCTCCCCACTCCCCCACACTGACAACCCCCCACTCCCCCACACTGACAACCCCCCACTCCCCCACACTGACAACCCCCCACTCCCCCACACTGACAAGCCCCCACTCCCCCACACTGACAAGCCCCCACTCCCCCACACTGACAAGCCCCCACTCCCCCACACTGACAAGCCCCCACTCCCCCACACTGACAAGCCCCCACTCCCCCACACTGACAAGCCCCCACTCCCCCACACTGACAAGCCCCCACTCCCCCACACTGACAAGCCCCCACTCCCCCACACTGACAAGCCCCCACTCCCCCACACTGACAAGCCCCCACTCCCCCACACTGACAAGCCCCCACTCCCCCACACTGACAAGCCCCCACTCCCCCACACTGACAAGCCCCCACTCCCCCACACTGACAAGCCCCCACTCCCCCACACTGACAAGCCCCCACTCCCCCACACTGACAAGCCCCCACTCCCCCACACTGACAAGCCCCACTCCCCCACACTGACAAGCCCCCACTCCCCCACACTGACAAGCCCCCACTCCCCCACACTGACAAGCCCCCACTCCCCCACACTGACAAGCCCCCACTCCCCCACACTGACAAGCCCCCACTCCCCCACACTGACAAGCCCCCACTCCCCCACACTGACAAGCCCCCACTCCCCCACACTGACAACCCCCCACTCCCCCACACTGACAACCCCCCACTCCCCCACACTGACAACCCCCCACTCCCCCACACTGACAACCCCCCACTCCCCCACACTGACAACCCCCCACTCCCCCACACTGACAACTGACAACCCCCCCCCCACTCCCTCACACTGACAACCCCCCCCCCACTCCCCCACACTGACAACCCCCCCCCCACTCCCCCACACTGACAACCCCCCCCCCACACTGACAACCCCACTCCCCCACACTGACAACCCCCCCCCCACTGACAACCCCCCCCCACTCCCCCACACTGACAACCCCCCCCCACTCCCCCACACTGACAACCCCCCCCCACTCCCCCACACTGACAACCCCCCCCCACTGACAACCCCCCCCACACTGACAACACCCCCCCCGCTCCCCCACACTGACAACCCCCCCCCCGCTCCCCCACACTGACAACCCCCCCCCCGCTCCCCCACACTGACAACCCCCCCCCCGCTCCCCCACACTGACAACCCCCCCCCCGCTCCCCCACACAGACAACCCCCCCCCGCTCCCCCACACTGACAACCCCCCCCCGCTCCCCCACACTGACAACCTCCTCCCCACACTGACAACCCCCCCCCCCCACACTGACAACCCCCCCCCACACTGACACCGCCCCCTCCCCCACACTGACACCCCCCCCATTCCCCCACACTGACACCCCCCCCATTCCCCCACACTGACACCCCCCCCATTCCCCCACACTGACACCCCCCCCATTCCCCCACACTGACACCCCCCCCCACTCCCACACACTGACACCCCCCCCCACTCCCCCACACTGACACCCCCCCCCACTCCCCCACACTGACACCCCCCCCATTCCCCCACACTGACACCCCCCCCATTCCCCCACACTGACACCCCCCCCATTCCCCCACACTGACACCCCCCCCACTCCCACACACTGACACCCCCCCCCACTCCCCCACACTGACACCCCCCCCCACTCCCCCACACTGACACCCCCCCCCTCCCCCACACTGACACCCCCCCCCACTCCCCCACACTGACACCCTCCCCCACACTGACACCCCCCACTCCCCCACACTGACACCCCCCCCACTCCCCCACACTGACAACCCCCCACTCCCCCACACTGACAACCCCCCACTCCCCCACACTGACAACTGACAACCCCCCCCCCACTCCCTCACACTGACAACCCCCCCCACTCCCTCACACTGACAACCCCCCCCCACTCCCCCACACTGACAACCCCCCCCCCACTCCCCCACACTGACAACCCCCCCCCCACTCCCCCACACTGACACCCCCCCCCCACTCCCCCACACTGACAACCCCCCCCACTGACAACCCCCCCCCGCTCCCCCACACTGACAACACCCCCCCCCGCTCCCCCACACTGACAACCCCCCCCCACACTGACAACCCCCCCCCACACTGACAACCCCCCCCCACACTGACAACCCCCCCCCACACTGACACCGCCCCCTCCCCCACACTGACACCCCCCCCATTCCCCCACACTGACACCCCCCCCCACTCCCCCACACTGACACCCCCCCCCACTCCCCCACACTGACACCCCCCCCCCACTCCCCCACACTGACACCCCCCCCCCACTCCCCCACACTGACACCCCCCCCCACTCCCCCACACTGATACCCCCCCCCCCCACTCCCCCACACTGACACCCCCCCCCCCCACTCCCCCACACTGACACCCCCCCCCCACTCCCCCACACTGACACCCCCCCCCACTCCCCCACACTGACACCCCCCCCACTCCCCCACACTGACACCCCCCCCCACTCCCCCACACTGACACCCCCCCCACTCCCCCACACTGACACCCCCCCCACTCCCCCACACTGACACCCCCCCCACTCCCCCACACTGACACCCCCCCCACTCCCCCACACTGACACCCCCCCCACTCCCCCACACTGACACCCCCCCCACTCCCCCACACTGACACCCCCCCCACTCCCCCACACTGACAACCCCCCCCCACTCCCCCACACTGACAACACCCCCCCACTCCCCCACACTGACAACCCCCCCACACTGACAACCCCCCCACACTGACACCGCCCCCTCCCCCACACTGACACCCCCCCCCATTCCCCCACACTGACACCCCCCCCATTCCCCCACACTGACACCCCCCCCTATTCCCCCACACTGACACCCCCCCATTCCCCCACACTGACACCCCCCCATTCCCCCACACTGACACCCCCCCCCATTCCCCCACACTGACACCCCCCCCCCCATTCCCCCACACTGACACCCCCCCCCCCATTCCCCCACACTGACACCCCCCCCCATTCCCCCACACTGACACCCCCCCCATTCCCCCACACTGACACCCCCCCCCCACACTGACACCCCCCCCACTCCCCCACACTGACACCCCCTCCCCATTCCCCCACACTGACACCCCCTCCCCCTCCATTTTCTCCCCCTCATTAACTGCAGCCTCTGTCCGTCCCCCCCTCCGCGGGCTCAGCCGTCATTTACCGGCCCCAAATTCGGCACTTGGGCCTGCGGGAAGACCCTCGCTCTCCAATCTCAGAGCCGGGGCTCCCCGGTCTGTTGAATCACCCGGACACCGGTGTCCAGGCTCTCGCGGCGCGTCTCTTACCTCCGACTCCAACCGCCGCCGCCGCCAGAATCTTCCCCTGACCCCCACCTGGGCCTCCCTCTCACCCAAACCTGCTGCCGGAACCCGGCCCGCCTCCCTCTCAGATTGACAGCCCCCCTGGACCAATGGGCAGGCAGGGTCCGGCACAGCCCCACCAATGGGGCGGTCCGCCTCAGCAGGTTAGGTTGCGCCGCCTCTCTTTCCCCCGCCCGTGCGGGGCCGCGTGAGGGGCGGCGTGATTGACAGGCCGTCTCCATGGCGACCGGACGCACGCGCCGCTCCTCGGGTTCTGCAACGTGACCCCAGGCTTGCAAGGCTTCATTCAAACACTTGGGAGCTGCAGCCTTGCACTGAGACAGTGCAGGACCAAGGCAAAGGAGCAGGGCAACTGTGTGCAAACAGTGCAAGGGCAAATAATTGCAACCAGGGGCAATAATGCAAAGTGTACAAAGAGGACAAGATAAATGCAAGCATGAAGAAAATTGCACATCACTGACTCAAATAAGAATGTAAGGAGACTAACAACACCAGGTTAAAGTCCAACAGGTTTATTTGGTAGCAAAAGTCACACAAGCTTTCGGGGCGCTGCCCCTTCGTCAGGTGGAGTGGAGAAATGTTCACAAACAGGGCACACAGAGACACAAACTCAATTTACATGAATATGATTGGAATGCAGTCTTTACAAATAATCAAGTCTTAAAGGTACAGACAATGTGAGTGGAGGGAGCATTAGGGTAAGCATTAGGGTTCTGATATTCGGGTAAGCGTTCTCCACGGCGGCCTTCGCGACACACGACGGCGCAGAGTCGCTGAGCAGAAACTGATAGCCAAGTTCCGCACACACGAGGACGGCCTCAACAGGGATATTGGGTTCATGTCACACTATTTGTAACCCCCACAGTTGCCTGGACCTGCAGAGTTTCACTGCAGAGTTTCACTGGCTGTCTTGTCTGGGGACAATACACATCTTTTCAGCCTGTCTTGATGCTCTCTCCACTCACGTTGTTTTGTTTCTTAAAGACTTGATTAGTTGTAAGTATTCGCATTCCAACCATTATCCATGTAAATTGAGTCTGTGTCTTTATATGCCCTGTTTGTGAACAGAATTCCCACTCACCTGAAGAAGGGGCTTGGAGCTCCGAAAGCTTGTGTGGCTTTTGCTACCAAATAAACCTGTTGGACTTTAACCTGGTGTTGTTAAACTTCTTACTGGGAGCATTCGGCACAGGTTAAAGAGATGTGTATTGTCTCCAGACAGGACAGTTAGTGAGATTCTGCAAGTCCAGGCAAGCTGTGGGGGTTACAGATAGTGTGACATGAACCCAAGATCCCGGTTGAGGCCATCCTCATGTGTGCGGAACTTGGCTATCAGTTTCTGCTCAGCGGCTCTGCGCTGTCATAGAATCCCCACAGTACAGAAGAAGGCCATTCGGCCCATCGAGTCTGTACGAAACACATGCCACCCAGACCCTATTCCCATAACCCCACCCTACTAAGCCCCCTGATACTAGGGTCAATTTTGCATGGCCAATCAACCTAACCCGCACATCTTTGGAGTGTGGGAGGAAACCAGAGCACCCGGAGGAAACCCACACAGACATGGGGAGAATGTGCAAACTCCACACAGACAGTGACCCGAGGCCGGAATTGAACCCGGGTCCCTGGCAACACCCGTTGCACAACACCCGTGTGTTGTGAAGGCCGCCTTGGAGAACGCTTACCCGATGATCAGAGGCCGAATGCCCGTGACCGCTGAAGTGTTCCCCGACAGGAAGAGAACACTCTTGCCTGGTGATTGTCGAGCGGTGTTCATTCATCCGTTCTCGTAGCGTCTGCATGGTTTCCCCAATGTATCATGCCTCAGGACATCCTTTCCTGCAGCGTATCAGGTAGACAACATTGGCCGAGTTGCAAGTGTATATACGACACCACACAATCCTGCCACAGCAACCTCTGCAAGATGTGCCGGATCATTGACACGAATGAGCGTTCTCCAAGGCGGCCTTCACGACACACGACAGCGCAGAGTCGCTGAGCAGAAATTGATAGCCAAGTTCCGCACACATGAGGACGGCCTCAACCGGGATCTTGGGTTCATGTCACACTATCGGTAACCCCCACAGCTTGGCTGCACCTGCAGAATCTCACTGGCTGTCCTGTCTGGAGACAATACACATTTCTTTAACCTGTGCCTAATGCTCTCTCCACTCACATTGTCTGTATCTTTAAGACTTGGTTAGCTGTAAAGACTTGCATTCCAATTAGTATTCTGTAACTTGAGTTTGTGTCTCTGTATGCCTTGTTTATGAGCAGATATCCACTCCATCTGACGAAGGAGCAGCGCTCCGAAAGCTAATGGCATTTGCTACCAAATAAACCTGGTGGACTTTAACCTGGTGTTGTTAAAACTCTCACTGTATTTACCCCAGTCCAATGCCGGCATCTCCACATTATGGGAAAAAGGCAGGAAAATGGGGATGAGAAAAATATCAGTCATGATTGAATGACAGAGCAGACTCAATGGGCCAAATGGCCTAATTCTGCTCCTATGTCTTATGGTCTCATGGTCTTATGGTCTTCATTCACATTTAGAGGTTCATTAACAGAAATACCTGACACTTTAAGTGAATAATTAATAAGTTATTTTTTAACCAACCGGGAACTTTAACGAAACAAATAATATACCAATTAATGTAAGATACTACTGGAATGCTGTTCAAATAAATACAAGGATCATTCATTACCAAAAAATAATAATAATAGAAATTTAGTCACCCTCAAGAAACATACAACCAGGTGTTTTGGCTTTGGAAAACCTTTGGAGTTCTTCTGTTAATTTCGCTGTCTGTAAGCTCCCTCTGATTTTGGTACCCTTCATTTGATAGATGGAGTGTTCTCTTAAGAGATATTTTTTAGATGGCAGGAAGCTTCTCTTCCCTCTCTCGGTGTTTAGAGGTGAAAGCCCTTCAGTTGAACTAACTGAACTGAACTGAAGGCAGGCAGTTGAGTTCCTCTTTGTAACCTTGATGATCTAATCAACTTTCCTACACCAGGATTGGTCTGATGTTGTCAACAACAGCCAAATTCAAATTTGATAGGATCCTGATAGCTGAGTGTCTTCTTTAAACTGATAGGCCATCAAAATTCAAAAGCCTGCAAAGCCTGTTACCAAGGTAACACTGATGCTTGGTCCTCGTTACAAATGTTGCAATCTGTGTACCCAGTGTGCCCCTGCATTTTAAAACATCCAAGCACCGAACACAAAACCAGCTTTTAAAGGGACCACACTTCACAAACTCAACTTCACAACACATGTAGGCCAGACCAGATAAGGGTGGCAGATTTCCTTCCCTAAAGGGGCATTAGTGAACCAGATGAGTTTTTCTGACAATCGACAATGGTCGTCAGTAGATTCTGAATTCCAGATATTTCTTATTGAATTCGGCAGATGGTGGAACTTGAACCCGGGTCCCTGAACATTAGCTGGGTTTCTGGATTAATAGTCTAGCAATAATACCACTAGGCCATCGCCTCTCCTTATGTCCTCTTCACAACTTATTTTCCGACCACAACTTTGTGTCAAAAGCAAACTTAGCAACCACACCTTCATCCAAATGTAAAAAGTAGAGGCCCCACCATGGAGCCCTGTGGCTCATTACATCTTGCCAACTGGAAAATTAACATTTATGTCTACTCCCTATTTCCTCTTAGATGGCCAACCTTCTACCCATATCAAAATGTTACACCCTTCCCCACACCGTGAGCTTTAATTTTCCGCAAAACCTTTGATGCAGAACTTTATCAAATGCATTCTGGAAATCTAAGTACAGTACATCCACAGGTTCCCCTTTAACCACGGCTGATGTGACTCCTTCAGAGAACGCCAATAAATTGGTTAAACATGATTTCTCTTTCACGAAACCAGGTTGACTCTGCCTTGCTACCTTGAATTTATCCAAATAAGCTGCAATACCGTCCTTAATGATAACTTCTAACATTTGCCCCAAGAGAGAAGTTAAGTTAACTGGTCTGTAGTATCCGACTTTCTGTCCCCTTCCCTTTGTAAATAAAGGAGTTACATTTGCAATTTTCCGATCTGATGGAACCTTCCCTGAATCATAGAATCCCTACAGTGCAGAGAAGGCCATTCAACCCATTGAGCCAGCACTGACAACAATCCCACCCTCTCCCTTATAGAGGTCTATAAAATAATGAGGGGCACAGATCAGCTAGACGGTCAATATCTTTTCCCAAAGGTAGGGGAGTCTAAAACTAGAGGGCATAGGTTTAAGGTGAGAGGGGAGAGATACAAAAGTGTCCAGAGGGGAAATTTTTTGACACAGAGGGTGGTGAGTGTCTGGAACAAGCTGCCAGAGATAGTAGTAGAGGCGGGTACAATTTTGTCTTTTGAAAAGCATTTAGATAGTTACATGGGTACGATGGGTATAGAGGGATATGGGCCAAATGCGGGCAATTGGGACTAGCTTAGGGTTTTTTTTAAAAAAAGGGCGGCATGGACAGGTTGGGCCGAAGGGCCTGCTTCCATGCTGTAAACCTCTATGACTCTCCCTGTAAACCCACATATTACCCTGCTAATCCCCCTAACATTAAGGAACAATTTAACATGATCAATCCACCTAACTTACACATCTTTGGCATCGAGGGAATTTTGTGATAAAACCAATGCATCAACTATCTCATAAGCCACTTATTTTAAGACCCTATGCTGGGGGTGAATATCTTCAGGACCTGGCGACTTGTAAGCCCATGTCTCCAACAATTTGCTTAGTACCAATTCTTGGCTGATTGTAATTTTCTTCAATTCCTATTCTATACTGAAGACCGATGCAAAATACCTGTTCAATTCATCTGCCATCTCATTATTTTCCATTATTAATTCCCCAGACTCAGTTTCTATAAGGCCAGCACTTGCATTGCTAATTCTTTACTTTTTAAAATCTCTGTAAATGCCTTCTATCTGTTTTTATATTTCTAGCTAGCTTTTCTCTTGTACTCTAACTTTTCCCTCATCAATAATTCTGTCGTTCTTTGCTGATTCTTATATTCTGTTCCATTAGCACAATTATATGCCTTTTCTTTAAGTTTGATACTATCTTCAGCACTTTTAGTTAACCATGGACGGTGGCTCCTCCCCTTGGAACTTCCCTTTCTTGTTGGATTGCATCTATTCTGTGTATCGTGAAATTAAATGTCCACCGCTGCATCTCTATTCATCTATCCCTTTCCCTAATTTTCCAGTTCACTTTAGGTGTTTTCAATCCCTTGTCATAACTCTTCTTTAAGTTCAAAATACTAGTCCTAGACCCACTCTTCTCTCTCTCAAATTGAATGTAATGTTCAGTCAATTATTGCCCACTTAAAGGCCACATCTCGCTGCCCCTGCGATTAACCCAGTGGCAGGCATACTTGTTGCCACTTGAGAAGCATGACACTTGAGGGAGACAGTGGCATAGTGATATTGTCGCTGGACTAATAATCCACAGACCCAGGGTAATGCTCTGGCGGCCCAGGTTCAAATCCCATCACAGCAGTTGGTGAAATTTGAATTCAATAAAAAAAATCTGGAAGTAAGAATTTACTGATGACCATGAAAGCATTGTCAATTGTTGGAAAAACCCAACTGGTTCACTAATGTCCTTTAGGGAAGGAAATCTTCCATCCTTTACCTGGTCTGGCCTACATGTGACTCCAGAGGCACAGCAATGTTGTTGACTCTTAACTGCCGTCTGAAATGACCTAGCAAGCCACTCAGTTCAAGGGAAATTAGGGATAGGCAAATAAGTCAACGACACCCACATTCCATGAAAGGATAACAAAAAAAAATGACAAGCAAACAAAAAGAACAAAGAACAGTACAGCACAGGAAACATGCCCTTCAGCCCTCCAAGACTGTGCCGCTCATTGGTCCAACTAGACCATTCGTTTGTATCCCTCCATTCCCAGGCTGCTCACGTGACTATCCAGGTAAGTCTTAAACGATGCCAGCGTGTCTGCCTCCACCACCGATCTCCTTGGTTTGGTGGGGAGGGGCGGCGTGGGGATGGAGGGAGACCCTTTGTTCACTGCCTGAAACCCTTCCCACCTTCACTTAGGGTAAGCGCTCTCCAAGGCGGCCTTCACGACACACGACGGCGCAGAGTCGCTGAGCAGAAACTGATAGCCAAGTTCCGCACACATGAGGACAGCCTAAACCGGGATGTTGGATTTATGTCACATTATCAGTAACCCCCACAGCTTGCCTCCAGGACTTGCTGGCTGTCCTGTCTGGAGACAATACACATCTTTTTAACCTGTGCTTAATGCTCCCTCCACTCACATTGTCTGTATCTTTAAGATCTGGTTGGTTGTAGGGATTCGCATTCTAATCAGTATTCTGTAACTTGATTTTGTGTCTCTGTGCCCTGTTTGAGAGCAGATTTCCACTCCATCTGACGAAGGAGCACTGCTCCGAAAGCCAATGGTATTTGCTACCAAATAAACCTGTTGGACTTTAACCTGGTGTTGTTAAAACTCTTACTGTGTTTACCTTCACTTAGCCATGGTCTTGGTCCCACAGTACTGGGCCTCCTGTAGGAGTAGTTCTGGCAGCAGCCACTGCTCCTCCAGTGGTGCTGCTGAGCAAAAAAAGCTGTGATGTGGAGATGCCGGTGTTGGACTGGGTTGGGCACAGTAAGAAGTCTAACAACGCCAGGTTAAAGTCCAACAGGTTTATTTGGCAGCACTAGCTTTCGGAGTCTTGCTCCTTCATCGGGTGAGTGAGGAGTTGTGTTCTCAAACAGGGCATATACAGACACAAACTCAATTTACAAGATAACGGTTGGAATGCGAGTCTTTACAGGTAATCAAGTCTTAAAGGTACAGACAATGTGAGTGGAGTGAGGGCCAAGCACAGGTTAAAGAGGCTGCCAGCCTTTAATCTAACCTTTCCTCCAAGTCCCATTATCTCCGAATTTATACTCCCAGATTAACCAGACATCATGTTTGCGGATTCTGCTTTTTTAATTTAGTCCCAAGCCTCTCGTATTCCCTCAGCAGAATCACAATCTTCGTCCTAACTGTGTCACTGGTGTTCACGGTGGACCTCGACAACTGGATCTTTCCTATTCCAGGTTCCGCTCCAGCCCTAGGCTGTCGTAACCCTTGCAAGGCCTTCTGGACTCATGCTCACAGCTGCAGAGGATTGTTTCCATCCCCCTAACTATGCAGTCTACTACAACAACATTACTTATTATATCACGGGGCGGCACAGTGGTTCGCACTGCTGCTTCGCAGCGCCAGGGACCCGGGTTCGATTCCCGGCTTGGGTCACTGTCTGTGCGGAGTCTGCACGTTCTCCCCGTGTCTGCGTGGGTTTCCTCCGGGTGCTCCGGTTTCCTCCCATTCGTGCATTGGCCATGGTAAATTCTCCCTCAGTGTACCCAAACAGGCACTGGAGTGTGGCGACTAGGGGATTTTCACAGTAACTTCATTGCAGTGTTAGTGTAAGCCTACTTGTGACGTGAATAAATAAACTTGACTTTATACTCGTCCCACTGGAAGGGCTTCTGTCTCATGGTGTCATGTTCAATTTGCACATCCATCCTACAGCTCCTGCTCTCGCCCACACAAGCTTCAAGAACCTTGAACCCATTGGACA
The DNA here is from genome assembly GCF_964213995.1 of Mustelus asterias. NCBI lineage: Eukaryota > Metazoa > Chordata > Chondrichthyes > Carcharhiniformes > Triakidae > Mustelus > Mustelus asterias. Next base: position 52,396,066 of record NC_135824.1, on the reverse strand, counting down.
ATTGCAGGAACTGAGGCCCCGCCATTGCTACCCTTTGGATCCCCCCATACCTACTTCCCTCATCGTTGCATTCTACTTTCCCTGACCTCTGAAGTATCTAGCCTAAGGAGTGTGATTGCCTGCTTGAACAATGTGTCGTCCCCCACCATCTCCCCCCCACCTGGTCCCCCCTGATGCCTAACAGTGTTCAAAACATGAACTCTGACTTATCACCTGGGGGTCAAAGTTCCTCGAACCACAACTGTGGTTGCCATGGGTCATACTTAGATCCACCAGCCCTCCACATGCTACAGCTGCAAGACATCACCTAACCTGCCATCTTTCTGTTTAATGAATTATCTTCCAAGTTGAGAAATATCACAACCGTTGTCTGTAGTTATACTAAGTAGTTAACCAGTTAAACTATTAACTTAATCCAATACTTATATCTCCACAGCATTGGTTTAACCTACTGCCCGTGTTTTAGAATCATAGTGCAGAAGGAGGCCATTCAGCCCATTGAGCCTGCACCAACAACAATCCCACCCCAATCTCACCGTATCCCACGTATTTACCCTGACACAAAAGGGTCAATTTAACATGGCCAATCCACCTAACCTGCACATCTTTGGACACTAAGGGGCAATTTAGCATGACCAATCCATCGAACCTACACATCTTTGGACACTAAGGGGCAATTTAGCATGGTCAATCCCCCTAACCTACGTATCTTTGGGCATTAAGGGGGAATTTAGCATGGCCAATCAACCTAACCTGCACATCTTTGGACTGTGGGAGGAAACCGGAGTACCCGGAGGAAACCCACGCAGATACGAGGAAAATATCCACACAGACACTCACCTGAGGCCGGAATCGAACCCGGATCCCTGGCGCTGTGAGGCAGCGGTGCTAACCACTGTGCCACCGTGCTGATAAATGATGAATAAAACCGTAAAAACTCACCGATCATCTTCCTGTTCACCTAATTAAAGCCTTGAACAATCGCCAGCTACTAGATTGTAAAAAAAAGTAGCACCTCCTTCTCCTTCTGCATCGAATTCCCAAGATAGCACTTGTACCTCCTCATAATGGGTTCCCACTCGCTATGTGTTAGCAAACGCTGTCTCCTTTTATAGGGAGCTGATGACTCACACCCAAGTTGCAACTGCGTGGTCAGCTTCCCACCACAATGCTCAACACCAAGTCACTTGGCAAATAACTGTCACTACCAGACAGTTTTTGTTATCTAAGCTCCTTAACAAGTTAGTTTTAAAATTCTAAATCATAGCTTGAGAAAGATTTATGAGAGAGAGAGAAGATAGCCCATTGGCACCCAATCCCCAAGTTAGTCCTTATACCTCTGTGCTCTCTCAGTCCATCACCCTGAATCCCAGTTTCTGTTGAGTGGAGGTCCCATACTGAAAGCATTTATGTAGCATCTTTAATGTAAAAATAGAAAATGATATTTGGGGGAGAAATAGAAATCTTATGAAGCTTTATTACACCAAAGACTCTTTCAAAATGCATTTCGGGGTACTTTTGAAAATATAGAGGGAAGGGAGTTGTGTTGTAAGGAAAACCCTTAACACACAACAAATTTGATTAGCTTCATAAACGGGGATGGCCCGATACTGAAAATTTCTTAATTTCATCCAAATTGTGAGAATGTTGTAGCTCTGTAAAACAGTTCTGCATAGGGGCAGCACGGTAGCACAGTGGTTAGCACTGCAGCCTCACAGCACCAGGGACCCGGGTTCGATTCCCGGCTTGGGTCACTGTCGACATGGAGTTTGCACATTCTCCCCATGTCTGCGTGGGTTTCCTCTGAGTGCTCTGGTTTCCTCCTACAGTCCGAAGATGTGCAGGTTAGGTGGATTGGCCATGCTAAATTGCCCCTTAGGGGGGCCAGCTAGGGTAAATGCATCGGGTTATGGGGATGGGGCCTGGATGGGATTGTGGTCGGTGCAGACTCAATGGGCCAAATGGCCTCCTTCTGCACTGTAGGATTCTATGATTCTAATGTGGAAAGATGAAGGAGATACTTTCTCCTTAGATTTGAAATTGGGCCACACAAGGTGATATCAAGATAGGCGACCGGAGGTTTTAAGGAGTCTCTTAAAGAGGGAATTTCAGAGCTTGGGATCCAGGAGCCTGTAGACTTGACTTCCAATGGAGAGGCAAAGGATACAAACTGGTATGTTTAGTCTTTCATGGGATGTACTGCAGAGGCTTTGTAAGGCTCTGATCCAACCACATTTCGAATATAATGAGCTATTTTGGGCCCCGTATCTAAGGAAGGATGTGCTGGCTCTGGAGGGGGTCCAGAGGAAGTCACAAGAATGATCCCAGGAATGAAAGGCTTGATGTATGAGGAGCGTTTGAGGACTCTGGGTCTGTACTCGATGGAGTTTAGAAGGATGAGGGGGGGGATCACATTGAAACTTCCAGAATACTGAAAGGCCTGGATAGAGTGGATGTGGGGAAGATGCTTCCATTACTCGGAGAGACTCGGATCTGAGGGCACAGCCTCAGAGTAAAGGGACGACCTTTTAGAACCAAGATGAGGAGGAATTTCTTCAGCCAGAGGGTAGTGAATCTGTGGAATTCATTGCCACAGAAGGCTGTGGAGGCCAGGTCATTAAGACAGGGTTAGATATATTCTTGAATGGCAAGATGATCAACGGTTATGGTGAACAGGAGGAGATTGGGATTGAGAAACATATCAGCAATGATTGAATGGTGGAGCAGATTCGATGGGCTGAATGGCTTATTTCTGCCCCTATCTTATGTGGGCATCATTGCCCAAGCCAGCATTTATTGCCCATCCCTAATTGCCCTTGAACGAAGAGGCTTGCTCAGGCATTTGAGAGGGCAGTTAAGAAGTTAACCACATTGCTGTAGTCACATGTAGGCCAGGCCAGGTAAAGACAGCAGATTTAAGAACATAAGAAATAGGAGCAGGAGTAGGCCATCTAGCCCCTCGAGCCTGCCCCGCCATTCAATAAGATCATGGCTGATCTGACGTGGATCAGTACCACTTACCCGCCTGATCCCCATAACCCTTAATACCCTTACCGATCAGGAATCCATCCATCCGCGCTTTAAACATATTCAGCGAGGTAGCCTCCACCACCTCAGTGGGCAGAGAATTCCAGAGATTCACCACCCTCTGGGAGAAGAAGTTCCTCCTCAACTCTGTCTTAAACCGACCCCCCTTTATTTTGAGGCTGTGTCCTCTAGTTTTAACTTCCTTACTAAGTGGAAAGAATCTCTCCGCCTCCACCCTATCCAGCCCCCGCATTATCTTATAAGTCTCCATAAGATCCCCCCTCATCCTTCTAAACTCCAACGAGTACAAACCCAATCTCCTCAGCCTCTCCTCATAATCCAAACCCCTCATCTCCGGTATCAACCTGGTGAACCTTCTCTGCACTCCCTCCAATGCCAATATATCCTTCCTCATATAAGGGGACCAATACTGCACACAGTATTCCAGCTGCGGCCTCACCAATGCCCTGTACAGGTGCATCAAGACATCCCTGCTTTTATATTCTATCCCCTTCGCAATATAGGCCAACATCCCATTTGCCTTCTTGATCACCTGTTGTACCTGCAGACTGGGCTTTTGCGTCTCATGCACAAGGACCCCCAGGTCCCTTTGCACGGTAGCATGTTTTAATTTGTTTCCATTGAGATAGTAATCCCATTTGTTATTATTTCCTCCAAAGTGTATAACCTCGCATTTCTCAACGTTATACTCCATTTGCCATATCCTCGCCCACTCACTCAGCCTGTCCAAATCTCTCTGCAGATCTTCTCCGTCCTCCACACGATTCACTTTTCCACTTATCTTTGTGTCGTCTGCAAACTTCGTTACCCTACACTCCGTCCCCTCCTCCAGATCATCTATATAAATGGTAAATAGTTGCGGCCCGAGTACCGATCCCTGCGGCACGCCACTAGTTACCTTCCTCCAACCGGAAAAACACCCATTTATTCCGACTCTTTGCTTCCTGTCGGATAGCCAGTCCCCAATCCACTTTAACACACTACCCCCAACTCCGTGTGCCCTAATCTTCTTCAGTAGCCTTTTATGGGGCACCTTATCAAACGCCTTTTGGAAATCCAAAAACACCGCATCCACCGGTTCTCCTCCATCAACCGCCCTAGTCACATCTTCATAAAAATCCAACATGTTCGTCAAGCACGACTTTCCCCTCATGAATCCATGCTGCGTCTGATTGATCGAACCATTTCTATCCAGATGCCCTGCTATCTCCTCTTTAATAATGGATTCCAGCATTTTCCCTACTACAGACGTTAAGCTGACCGGCCTATAGTTACCCGCCTTTTGTCTCCTTCCTTTTTTAAACAGCGGCGTAACATTAGCCGTTTTCCAATCAACCGGCACTACCCCAGAATGCAACGAGTTTTGATAAATAATCACTAACGCATCCACTATTACCTCTGACATTTCTTTCAATACCCTGGGATGCATTCCATCCGGACCCGGGGACTTATCCACCTTCAGTCCCATTAGTCTACCCAGCACTGCCTCTCTGGTAACATTAATTGTATTAAGTATTTCTCCTGCTGCCAACCCTCTATCGTTAATATCTGGCAAACTATTTGTGTCCTCCACCGTGAAGACCGACACAAAAAACTTATTTAAAGACTCAGCCATATCCTCATTTCCCACTATTAACTCCCCCCTCTCGTCCTCCAAGGGTCCAACATTCACTCTAGCCACTCTATTCCTTTTTATATATTTATAAAAACTTTTACTATCATTTTTTATATTAATTGCTAGCCTAGCTTCATAGTCTATCCTTCCTTTCTTTATCGCTTTCTTAGTCTCTCTTTGTTGTTTCTTAAATTTTTCCCAATCACTTGTTTCTCCACTATTTTTGGCCACTCTGTACGCAGCTGTTTTTATTTTAATACTCTCCTTTATTTCCTTCGTTATCCACGGCTGGTTCTCCCTTTTCTTACAATCCTTGTTTTTTGCTGGAATATATTTTTGCTGAGAACTGAAAAGGATCTCCTTAAAAATCCTCCACTGTTCCTCAGCTATCCTACCTGCCAGCCTGTTCTCCCAGTCTACCTTAGCCAATTCATCCCTCATCCTATCATATTTCCCTCTGTTCAAACAGAGGACACTGGTTTGGGACCAAACTTTCTCCTCTTCCATCTGAATCAGAAATTCGACCATATTGTGGTCACTAGACCCAAGAGGGTCCTTCACAATAAGATCCTTAATTCTACCTACCTCGTTACACAATACCAGATCCAAAATAGCTCGTTCCCTCGTCGGTTCCGTAACATGCTGTTCAAGGAAACTATCCCGACAGCATTCTAAGAACTCTTCCTCCATTCCACCCTTACCGACTTGAGTCTGCCAGTCAATGTGCATGTTGAAGTCCCCCATGATTATTGCCGTTCCGTTTTTACACGCATCCCTTATCTGCTTGTTTATAGCCCTCCCTACCTCAACATTATTATTTGGGGGCCTATATACCACACCTACTAGTGTCTTTCTCCCTCTACTATTCCTCATCTCTACCCATAATGATTCCACGTTTTGTTCCTCAGAGCCTATGTCATCCCTCAGTACTACCCTGATATTATCTCTTATTAATAGCGCGACCCCACCACCTTTTCCTTCCTGTCTATTCTTCCTAAACGCCTGATACCCCTGGATATTCATCTCCCAGTCCTGGTCACCTTTCAGCCACGTTTCTGTAATGGCCACTAGATCGTACCCACTCGTGCTGATTTGCACCATCAACTCATTTACCTTGTTCCGAATGCTTCGTGCATTCAGGCAAAGTGTCCTTATTCCAGCTTTTATCTGGACCCGCTTTGATGAGTCGCGAACACCCTCTCCCTCTACTCCCTTATCTAAATTACCGCCTTCATTCACTTGCACCCTCTCCTCTACCATTAATTTTGTAATTCCCCTTACCCCTGCATCCTCCACCCCATCAATTTGGAAATGATTTCCTTCCCTAAAGAACCAGATGGATTTTTACAACATTTGATAATAGTTTGGTCACAATTACTGAGACTGGCTTTAGAATTCCAGATTTATTAATTGAATTTAAATCCCATCAGCTGTGGTGGGATTTGAACCCATGTCCCCAGTGTAGTAGCCTGGAACTTTGGATTACAAGCCCACTGACAATACCACTATGCCACCATCTCCCACATGCATGTTCATTGCAGGAACTGAACAGATTATTGCCGCCGCACTAAAGCCAGTGGTAAGCAAAGGGAATGCATAACCCTTCACTCCCACTTTAAGATTGCCTTGAGCAGGACCTTCCCAAATACTTCCACAGGAAACAGAGAAACTAGAATCAGGAGAAGGCCATTCGGCCCTTCGAGCCTGCCCGCCATTCATTATAATCATGGCTGATCATCAAATTCAATATCCTGATCCCCCCTTCCTCCCCATATCCCTTGATCCCTTTAGCCCCAAGAGCGAAATCTAATTTCTGCTTGAAATCACACAATGTTTTGGCTTCAACTACTTTCCGTGATAGTGAATTCCACACATTCACCACCCTCTGGGTGAAGAAATTTCTCTTTATCTCAGTCATGGAATCCCTACAGTGCAGAAGGAGGCCATTCGGCCCATCAAGTCTGCATCGACAACGATCCCATCCAGGCCCAATCCCCATAACCCCACATAATTACCCTGCTAATCCCCTGACACTAAGAGTCAATTTGGCATGGCCAATCCACCTAACCTGCACATCTTTGGACTGTGGGAGGAAGCTGGAGCACTCAGAGGAAATCCATGCAGACACGGGGAGAACATGCAAACTCCACACAGACAGTCATCCGAAGCTAGAATTGAACCTGAGCTATGGGGCAGCAGTGCTAACCACTGTGCCACCCTTTCTTAGTCATAAAAGTGTTACCTCTTATCCTCAAAACATGATCTCTAGTTCTGGACTCCCCCACTATTGGAACATTCTTTCCGAGTCCACCTGTTTAATCCAGTTAGAATTTTATAAGTTTCTATGAGATCCCCTCTCACTCTTCTAAACTCTAATGAATACAATTGTAACTGACTTAATCTCTCCTCATATGACAGACCTGCCATCTCAGGAATCGGTCTGGTAAACCTTGCACTCTCTCTATAGCAAGAACATCCTTCCTCAGATAAGGACACCAAAACTGCACACAATACTCTAGTTGTAGCCTCACCAACACCCTATACAATTGCAGTAAAACATCCCTATTCCTATACTCAAATCCTCTCGATGTGAAGGCCAACATATCATTTGCCTTCTTTACTGCTTGCTGTACCTGCATGCTTACTTACAGCGACTGATGCACCTCTCTCAATTTACACCCATTCAAATAATAATCCACCTATCATTGCTACCGAAGTGGATATTTTCTTCCCAACAGAGGTGACCATGTCGCCAGTTTTAATGTACAACCATTTTCCTTTTTAAATGCTGTTCTGCTCCCTACTTTAATACAACACGCCCCCATCCTAATTTTATTGATTCTTTTCGTGGCCAAAACACACCCATTTCTAATGGAAAGTGGTGGCCTAGTGGTATTATCGCTGGACTATTAATCCAGAAACTCAGCTAATGTTCTGGGGACCCAGGTTCGAATCCCGCCACGGCAGATGATGGAATTTGAATTCCACAAAAAATATCTGGAATTAAGAATCCACTAATGACCATTGTTGGAAAAACCCATTTGGCTCACTAATATTCTTTAGGGAAGGAAATCTACTGTCCTTAGCTGGTCTGACCTACGTGTGACTCCAGAGCCACAGCAGTACGGCTCTCAACTGACCTCCAAGGGCAACTAGGGATGGGCAATAAATCCTGGCCAGCCAGCGACGCCCACGTCCCATGAATTACTAATTTAAAAAATGGGTGCAGAAGCCATTCAGCCCCTTCCTACTGCCAAAGAACAATACAGCATGGGAACAGGTCCTTCGGCCCTCCAAGCATGCGCCGATCATGTTGCCTGCCTAAACTAAAGCTGTATGCGCTTACGGAGTCCGTATCCTTCCATTCCCATCCTATTCATCTAGTTGCCCCTTAAATGCCACTATCGTACCTGCTTCCCTGGGCAGCGCATTCCATTCGCCACTCTCTATGTAAAAAACTTGCCTCACACATCTCCTCTAAGCTTTTCCCCATGCACCTTAAACCTATGTCCCCGAGTACATTTTTCTACCCTAGAAAAGAACAGCTGACAATCCACTCTGTCCATGCCATTCATAATCTTATAAACCTCTATCAAGCCACCCCTCAACCTTCATCGTTCCAGTGAGAACAAACCGTGTTTATCCAACTTCTCCTCATAACTAATACCCTTCAGACCAGGCAACATCCTGGTAAGCCTCTTCTGTACCCTCTCCAAAGCATCCACATCCTTCTGGTAGTGTGGCGACCAGATTTGTACACAATACTCCAAATGAGGCCTAACTAAGGTTCTGTACATGATGTGGAGTTGCCGGCGTTGGACTGGGGTGGGCACAGTAAGTAGTCTCACAACACCAGGTCAAAGTCCAACAGGTTTATTTGGTAGCACGAGCTTTCGGAGCGCTGCCCCTTCATCAGGTGAGTGCCGATGAAGGAGCAGCGTTCCGAAAGCCCGTGCTACCAAATAAACCTGTTGGACTTTAACCTGATGTTGTGAGACTACTTGCTAAGGTTCTATACAGCTGTGGGCAAGACCTGCCCCCTCAACATCTCCCGCCACCTCCTCGTCAGAGAACCCAGTGTTCCGTGAGCATTCCCTCATTTCCCAGAAAACTAACCCTCACTTCTGAGAGCAGTTTGAAAAGTCAACCCCGGGCTTCCAGGAATGAGAGAGCGCCTGCAAGTTTCCAATGTGATCCATAAAAAGCTGTTTGGCATATCTGCATTACATTATCACCTTCCCAACTGTACCTTTCAAAGGCCCCAATTGTTTTAAGCTGCAAGTATTTATAGGAGTTTGGGAGATGTTTGGAATCCCATTGACTGTGCGAACGATTTTATTTTTAAAAAGACGGTAATAGCACATTTTACTCCATTTCATCACCCACTTTCAATATCCACAATTGCAGAATCGCTCTGCCTTGAATTATCTCCCCTGTGGCTCCCAGATTTTTGTACTCTTTAACCATCAAATCATTACAGCACAGAAGAAGGCCTTTTGGCCCATCATATATAGGCTGCTCCCCTGCTTTCGTCCATAGCCCTGCAGACCTTTCCTCTTGTGACATTTTCCAATTAATAATGGATACCTTCCCCTTATCTCAGCCCAGTAATGCCGCTGCTGTTTGCTATTGTGTTCCCCGTTCTGTCATTGCCTTTCTTTCTGTCTTTCAGTTAGAAATTATGGAATATAGCAGCACAGTGGTCTCACAGCACCAGGGACCCAGGTTCAATTCTGGCCTCGGGTGACTGTCTGGGTGGGGTTTGCACGTTCTCCCCGTGTCTGCGTGGAATTCCTCCCACAGTCCAAAGAAGGTTAGGTGGATTAGCCATGGTAAGTAAATGTACGGGGATACAGAGAGTGGGCCTGGATGAGATGCTCTTTTGGAGACTCAAGGACTGCACTGTAGGGATTCCATGGATTCTCCGTAGTGGAGGTGCAGTAGTTAGCACTGCTGTCTCACAGCGCCAGGGTCCTGGGTTCAATTCCAGCCTGGGGCAACTGTGGGTGTGGAGTTTGCACGTTCTCACATCTGCATGGGTTTCCTCCCACAGTAGGTTAGTTGGATTGGCCATGCTAAATTGCTCCTTAGTGTCCAAAGATGTGCAGGTTAGGTGGATTGGCCATGCTAAATTGCTCCTTAGTGTCCAAAGATGTGTAGGTTAGGTGGATTTGCTATGCTAAATTGCTCCTTAGTGTCCAAAGATGTGTAGGTTAGGTGGATTGGCCATGCTAAATTGCTCCTTAGTGTCCAAAGATGTGTAGGTTAGGTGGATTTGCTATGCTAAATTGCTCCTTAGTGTCCAAAGATGTGTAGGTTAGGTGGATTGGCCATGCTAAATTGCTCCTTAGTGTCCAAAGATGTGTAGGTTAGGTGGATTTGCTATGCTAAATTGCTCCTTAGTGTCCAAAGATGAGTAGGTTAGGTGGATTAGCTATGCTAAATTGCCCCTTAGTGTTTAAAGATGTGCAGGTTAGGTGGATTGGCCATGCTAAATGCGTGGGGTTATGGGGATAGGGTAGGGTGGTGTAGGCTTGGGTAAGCTGCTTATTTGGACAATCGGTGCAGACTCGATGAGCCGAATGTCCTCTTTCTGGCCTGTCGGGATGATGTACCTTTCGGCAGAGAATAATTATTAATTGCACGTTTGGTCCCCGCAATTGAATTTCAGCCAAACAGTGACACACAAGTATCCGGAATTCATTTTTAATAAGTATTCTTTATTGCATAGTTGAGGATAGCTGAATGGTGGCCTTTGGCTGGCCCAGGCCCAGAATGAGATGCAAGGAAAATATGAGCTTCCATTCAACTGGGCAACAAGTACACGGAGGATGATTCTAGGATTGGATGGTGATGATGCCCAATGATAAGCAGACTTTGGCTCCACTGCAACTTAGGATGTTAAGCAAGATAGGAATTATTTTACTGTTATCACTCAAGGATTGCTGAGGCATCACACACACACCATTGCAACAATACCTCAGATTGAGTCAGCGATGAGGGGAAAGAGGCTAAATGGGGCCTGGAATTTTATTCTTTGGTCGTTCAAATGGCACCCTTTCAACAAATGATCGTTCGTCATATTGCCACTTGTGGGATCTTGCTACGCACACAGTGACATTCCCTGCATTGGTGGGATCTTGCCCTGCATCAAGTGGCACTTCCTACGCTATACAGTGGCTACCATTCGGCTGTGAAGCAATCTGGGACATCCCGCGGCCAGGAAAGGTGCTATATAAATGCAAGCTCCTTCCTTCTATGTACACATGAGAAAAGAAATTTCCAGAGAATTAAGTTGATTGGCGTTTTCAAATACAGGCACACATGCAGTTTCTCAGCCGGTCAAACAGGGGGCGCTGGGTGGACAGTCCATTGGACGTAGCAGTTGATGAAGAGTCATTCTTTAATAGTTGCAAGAGGGAACGCTTCTTGGGGGAGTTGCCAGTCACTAGTTTAAGAGAACAGTGAGCTGCTTAACAGTAAACCATCCCCCCCACCCCCCTCAAGCGACCAAGTCCCAGTTCACTCAGGCAGCCACATCGGGGAAACACTAGGCTCCCCACCCAACCCTGCAGTCGCAGCTTGCAATGTCGCTCGTCAATGCCGCATCCCCCACATTCAGCCATCAGCTCTCCACCCGCTGACCGCAGGATGCTTGCAGACGCCTCCGCCTTGCTGTGGGGCATCTGAAAGAAAAAGTGAGGGGAGAGAACAGAAAAAAAACCAAGGGGGAAATAAAACAAGCTTCATTCTGCTCTCTCTTCACCCCCCCCAAGCCTGAATTACAGAGAAACACACCCTGGAACAATGGAAATAGGAGGCCATTCAGCCCCTCAAGCATTAGATTACATCTACACCAATTCTTTTCCCGCCTTTTACAGAGTGTTCCTTTTAGCCCTTTGTCCGACGGAATTGTTTTACTGGCATCTTGTTGACAGTTTTTAGCACGTGCGAGTCTTGGCGGGCAATGTCTTGTCGATGGTTCTGAGCATGTGCGGGTTTTGGAGGGACTTTCAGTCTGCAAGGAAGAATTCTAGAAGCAAGACCTGTTTTTCTAGTGCTCCTGTTTTCATAGTTGTCACTGCTCTGCTGAGTTACTGTTAAAACTTTTATATCAAGAAAATCATTCTTTAAACAATGCATTCGACTATCTTATTTGTGGTCTCAGGTTATTGTACCACCTTTGTTCCCTATCCTACCCTCACGCAATGAACATCTGGTTACCATGGAAGCAAAGTCAGGAAACACCTCGAGGAGATACCCCCCACATTGAGCCAGCAGGTCCTAGGAATAGCCAATACCAAGGGCACAGAACCAGAGCCCCATTATATAGGAAATCCTTCTCTATATATCTGTTCATGGGATGTGGGCATCGCTGGCTAGACCGGCATTTGTGGCCCAACCCCAATTGCCCTTGACAAAACGTGGCGATGAGCCGCCATTTTGAACTGCTACAGTCCATATGGTGTAGGTACACCCACAGTGCTGGTAGGGAATGAGTTGCAGGGTTTCTTTTGTGTTCGTCCCAAAGATGTGCAGGTTAGGGGGATTGGCCATGCTAAATTGCCCCTTAGTGTCCAAAGATGTGCAGATTAGGTGGATTGGCCATGCTAAATTGCCCCTTAGTGTCCAAAGATGTGCAGATTAGGTGGATTGGCCATGCTAAATTGCCCCTTAGTGTCCAAAGATGTGCAGATTAGGTGGATTGGCCATGCTAAATTTCCCCATAGTGTCCAAAGATGTGCAGATTAGGTGGATTGGCCATGCTAAATTTCCCCATAGTGTCCAAAGATGTGCAGGTTAGGGGGATTAGTGGGGTAAATGCACGGGGCTGCAGGGATGGGACTGGGGGCGGAGGGTGGGCACAGTGGGGGGCTGGGTAAGATGCTCTGACGGGAAGTCACTGCAGACTCTCTGGGCCAAATGGCCACCTTCTGCTCTGTAGCGATTCTATGATTTTGACCCAGTGACAGTGAAGGAACGGCCAATGTATTTCCAAGTCAGGATGGTGTGCGACCTGGCGGGGGAGCTTGCAGGCGGTGGTGTTCCCTTGCGTCTGCTGCACTTGAGATGGAAGAGGCCAGGGAAGGCAAAAACAGATAGGTGTCAAAAATAAACAAAGGCTTTGAATGAGGTCGAGGAGCAATGATGGGGGGTTCAGTTTCCATGCACATGGAAATTTTTTTTTAAATCACCCATTTACTGACTGCATCTGTAGGCCATACCCTGGGTAGAACAGAACCACACCTCCCCATGGACGTAACAACCAGGCAAAGCCCTGGCTCCCAGTACAAGCACAGTGACTGCAAACTCACTGGTTAAGCTCAGACGTGTCTCCCATCTTTGTCCGCCTCCTCTGACCTCTCCTCTTGCCGGTCCTCCTGAAAGAACAAAGGCGTCTCTTGAGCAAATTAAAAAAATCAGGATGGTTCACGCTTTAAAGGGGGGGGGAAAAAAAAAGAGTTTTGTGGTAAAGCATTTCTGTGTTCGAGTGATGGAATCCTGAAGCAGGAATATCTATCTTACCTGTCACTTTTCAATCGCTTCCGTCGCAGTCTGAAGAAAAGAAAGAGGGAGATATTGAGGGCGAGCTTGGATTGATAGTGTAGAAAAAGGCCACTTGGCCCATCATATTGGTGCTACCTCTTTGAAAAAGCTATCCATTTAGTCCCATGACACTTCTCTTTTCCTATAACCCTGCAGATTCAAGCATTACCCAATTTCCTATTAAAAAACTGCACAAAAGCTGCTTCAACATCCTTTCAGGCAATGAATTCCAAATTAGTACCGGCTGGAAATAATTTTGCCAGCTCCCCAGTGGTTTTAACACCGAGGTTGCCTTGGTTACCAAACCCCGGCCACTAGAAACAGTTCCCCCTTATTTACTCTAACACAACCCTTCGTGTTTTGAACACCTCCATCAAATCTCCTCCTAACCTTCTCTGCTCTGGGGAGAACGACCCCAGCCTCCCTACGCCGACTGGCGCTATTGCGAGTTAATCTCTTTTTCCCCCCCACTCCCACAAATTCAAGGGTCCACCCCACGAATCCACGGATGCTGCTGCTACACGGACTGGGATTACAACCCAACTGCGGTGTTCCCGGATTAAAGAATCCAGTGGCTAGTACCGGAGAGACGGAAGGGGAGGACTGGATGGGTAACCCGGGGTGGTTATTGTTACAGGAGGGGGCACCCCAGAATCAGTCAGTGCCAATGGAACCATTGGACTTTTTAAAATTATGGTTTTGATACAAAGAAGAATGTTTCCTTGTGGGGAAGGGCACAACTTTGGGCGGCACGGTGGCACAGTGGTTAGCACTGCTGCCTCACAGCGCCAGGGATCCGGGTTCGATTCCCGGCTTGGGTCACTGTCTGTGTGGAGTTTGCACGTTCTCCCCGTGTCTGCATGGGGTTCCTCCGGGTGCTCCGGTTTCCTCCCACAATCCAAAGATGTGCGGGTTAGGTGGATTGGCCATGCTAAATTAACATAGAAACCCTACAGTGCAGAAGGAGGCCATTCGGCCCATCGAGTCTGCACCGACCACAATCCCACCCAGGCCCTCCCCCCACATATTTTACCCACTAATCCCTCTAACCTACGCATCCCAGGACTCTAAGGGACAATTTTTAACCTGGCCAATCAACCTAACCCGCACATCTTTGGACTGTGGGAGGAAACCGGAGCACCCGGAGGAAACCCACGCAGACACGAGGAGAATGTGCAAACTCCACACAGACAGTGACCCGAGCCGGGAATCGAACCCGGGATCCTGGAGCTGTGAAGCAGCAGTGCTAACCACTGTGCTACCGTGCCGCCAATTGCCTCTTGGTGTCAGTGGGACTAGCTAGGGTAAATGTATGGGGTTATGGGGATAGGGCCTGGGTGGGATTGTGGTCGGTGCAGACTCGATGGGCCGAATGGCTTCCTTCTGCACTGTATGATTCTATGATATCCTGGAATGAAGAGCTTGTCGTATGAGGAACGGTTGAGGACTCTGGGTCTGTACTCGTTGGAGTTTAGAAGGATGACGGGGATCACACTGAAACTTACAGGATACAGCGAGGCCTGGATAGTGTGGACGTGGAGAGGATGTTTCCACTAGTAGGAAAAACTAGAACCAGAGGGCACAACCTCAGTCTAAAGGGACGATCCTTTAAAACAGAGATGAGGAGGAATTTCTTCAGTCAGAGCGTGGTGAATCTGTGGAACTCTTTGCCGCACAAGGCTGTGGAGGCTGGGTCATTGAGTGTCTTTAAGACAGAGATAGATAGGTTCTTGATTAATAAGGGGCTCAAGGGTTATGGGGAAAAGGCAGGAGAATGGGGATGGGAAAAATATCAACCATGATTGAATGGCGGAGCAGACTCGATGGGCCGAGTGGCCTAATTCTGCTCCTATGTCTTATCGTCTTCCGATTAGAACAAGAAGCTGTCAATACAAGATAGTCCGCAAGAAATCCAATCGGGAATTCATAAACCTCCTTGCCCAAAGAGCGGCAAGAATGTGGAACTCACCGTCACAGGGAGTGTTTGAAGCGAATAGTGAACATACATTTTAAGCTAAACAAATTAATGATAGATAGGGGTTACAATGATAGATTGGGGTTACAATGATAGATTGAGATGAGGGAAGGTGGGAGGAGGCTTGGATGAACACAAACGCCAGCACGGGTTGGTTGGGCCTGTTTTCATGTCCAAAGCCTACGCAACCTGCAACTTCAAGTGTGTGAACGTAGCCCAGTCCATCACACAAACCAGCCTCCCAATCCACTGGCTCTGTCTACACTTCCCGCTGCCTCAGAAAAAGCAGCCAACATAATCAAGGTCCCCCTACGCACCCCAGACATTCTCTCTTCCGTCGGGAAAAAGATACAAGAATCTGAGGTCGCGTACCAACCGACTCGAGAACAGCTTCTTCCCTGCTGCCGTCAGACTTTTGAATGGACCTATCATATATTAAGTTGATCTTTCTCGACACCCTAGCTATGACTGTAACACTACATTCTGCACCCTCTCCCTTCCTTTTCTCCTCTGTACTCTATGAACGGTATGGTTTGTCTGCATAGCGCACAAGAAACAATACGTCTCACTGAATCCCAATAACAAGTCGAATTGGGGATTGGAGGCGGTTCGAGTGGAACATAAACACCAGCATGGGCTGGTTGGGCCAAATGGCCTTTTTCTGAGCCCAATACCCTATGCAACCTGTAACCTCAAGTGTGTATGGGACACACATTAGCGTAGAGTCAGTCCCAGGGAAGACCTTACCCCGGAGACAGACAAGATTTAAACAAGAGTTTACTCACCGACATTCACAGCTGCTATGTTCAGTGAAAATCATCTCCTCCTGGCTCGTTACTTGCTCCAAAGGTTTTAATTTAATGACCTGGGAAATAAATAGTTTTGTTACCTTAAAAAAAATGACAGGGGAACTCTCACAACTACTCACCCATGACTGAGTACAGTAGAACTCCTTGGTTAACCCTCAGTAAATACCTGAGAATGGGCAGAGATCTGACACATGACACACACCCCTCCACACGCAGAATAAGAGGTCTCCATCTTCAAACTTGGAAAATGTTTCTCCCCCTCGCGGGTCAATAAGACCATAAAGGTTTAGGAACAGAATTGGGCCATTTGGCCCATCAAGTCTGCTCCGCCATTCGATCATGGCTGATATGTTTCTCAACCCCATAACCGTTGACCCCCCTTACCAATCAAGAATATCTATCTCTGTCTTAAATACACTCAATGACCCGGCTTCCACTGTGGCAATGAATTCCACTGATTCACCACCCTCTGGCTGAAGAAATTCCTCCTCATCTCGGTTCTAAAGGGTCATCCCTTTAATCTGAGGCTGTGCCCTCGGATCCCAGTCTCTCCGACTAATGGAAACATCTTCCCCACGTCCACTCTATCCAGGCCTCTCAGTATTCTTTAAGTTTTAATGGGATCCCCCTCATCCTTCTAAACTCCATTGCGTACAGACCCAGAGACCTCAAACGCTCCTCATACGTCAAGCCTTTCATAGAAACATAGAAACATAGAAAAACTACAGCACAAAACAGGCCCTTTGGCCCCACAAGTTGTGCCGAACATATCCCTACCTTCTAGGCCTACCTATAACCCTCCATCCTATTAAGTCCCATGTACTCATCCAGGAGTCTCTTAAAAGACCCTATTGAGTTTGCCTCCACCACCACTGACGGCAGCCAATTCCACTCGCCCACCACCCTGTGTGTGAAAAACTTCCCCCTAACGTTTCCCCTGTACATACCCCCCAGCACCTTAAACCTGTGTCCTCTTGTAGCAGCCATTTCCACCCTGGGAAAAAGCCCCTGAGAGTCCACTCGATCTATGCCTCTCAACATCTTATATCCCTCTATTAGGTCCCCTCTCATCCTAGGTCGCTCCAAGGAGAAAAGACCGAGCTCCCTCAGCCTATTCTCATAAGGCATGCCACTCAATCCAGGCAACATCCTTGTAAATCTCCTCTGCACCCTTTCAATCTTTTCCACATCCTTCCTGTAATGAGGCGACCAGAACTGAGCACAGTACTCCAAGTGGGGTCTGGCGAGGGTCTTATATAGCTGCATCATTATCCCCGGACTCCTAAACTCAATCCCTCGATTGATAAAGGCCAGCACACCATACACCTTCTTAACCACCTCCTCCACCTGCGAGGCCGATTTTAGAGTCCTATGGACCCAGACCCCAAGGTCCTTCTGATCCTCTACCGTACTAAGAGTCTTTCCCTTAATATTGTACTCCTTCATCCCATTTGACCTGCCAAAATGGACCACTACCCATTTATCTGGGTTGAAGTCCATCTGCCACTTCTCCGCCCAGTCTTGCATCCTATCTATGTCCTAACACCAGGCATCATTCTTGTGAACCTCCTCTGGACCCTCTCCAAGATCAGCACATCCTTCCTTAGGTAGGGGGCCCAAAATTGCTCACAATACTCCAAATGTGGTCTGACCAGAGCCTTATAAAGCCTCAGCAATACATCCCTGTTTTTGTATTTGTGTCCTCTTGAAATAAATGTTAACATTACATTTGCCTTCCTATCAACTCAAGCAGCAAGTTAACTTGCACGGTGGCACAGTGGTAGGGCAGCACGGTGGCACAATGGTTGGGCAGCACGGTGGCACAATGGTTGGCACTGCTGCCTCACAGCACCAGGGAGCTGGCTTGTTTCCCAGCTTGGGTCGCTGTCTGTGTGGAGTCTGCACATTCTCCCCGTGTCTGCGTGGGTTTCCTCCCACAGTCCGGAAGAAGTGCTGGTTAAGTGCATTGTCCATGCTAAATTCTCCCTCAGTGTGCCCGAACAGGCGCTGGAGTGTGGCAACTAAGGAATTTTCACAGTAACTTCATTGCAGTGTTAATGTAAGCCTACTTGTGACACTAATCAAATAAACTTTAAAAATAAACTTTAAAATGGGGTCTGACCAGAGCCTTATACAACCTCAGCAGTACGTCCCTGCTTTTGTATTCTAGCCCTCTTGAAATGAATGCCAACATTGTATTTGCCTTCCCAACTAACAACTCAACCTGCCAGTTAACCTTAAAGAGAATCCTGAATTTGGACTCCCAAGTCCCTTTGTGCTTCAAATTTCTGAAATCTCTCCCCATTTAGAAAATAGTCTACGCCTCTTTTCTGTGCAATCTTCTTCGCAGAGAAGAATGGGTCAGTGAATATATTCAAGCCAGACTGACAAGGAGGTCAAAGGTTATTGGGGTAAAGACAGGAAAGTGGACTTGAGACCACAAACCCGATTCTGCCGAGATCCTTTGAATGGCAGAGCAGGCTCAAAGAGCTGACACGCCTATACCTGTTTTACGTTCCATCATTCACTGTATACAGTTTTGGTCTCCTTACTTGAGAAAGGATATACTGGCACTAGAGTGGGTGCAGAGGAGATTCACTAGGTTGATTCCGGAGTTGAGAGGGTTGGCTTATGAGGAGAGACTGAGTAGACTGCAACTATACCCATTGCAATTCAGAAGAATGAGGGGAGATCTTATAGAAACATACAAGATTACAAAGGAAATAGATAAGATAGAAGCAGGGAGGTCATTTCCACTGGCGGGTCAAACTAGAACTAGGGGGCATGGCCTCAAAATAAGGGGGAACAGATTTAGGACTGAGTGGAGGAGGAACTTCTTCACCCAAAGGGTTGTGAATCTGTGGAATTCCCTGCCCAGTGAAGCAGTTGAGGCTACCTCGTTGAATGTTTTTAAGGCAATGATAGATAGATTTTTGAACAGTGAAGGAATTAAGGGTTATGGTGAGCGGGCGGGTAAGTGGAGCTGAGTCCACGAAAAGATCAGCCATGATCTTATTGAATGGCGGAGCAGGCTCGAGGGGCCAGATGGCCTACTCCTAGTTCTTATGTAAATGTGTGGGGTTACAGGAATAGGGCCTGGGTGGGTGTAGTCAGTGCAGACTCGAGGGGCTGAATGGTCTCCTTCTGTACTGTAGGGATTCTATGATTCACACAGGAATCCAAGTCGTAATATTGCCATCAAAATCACCTAACTTTCTCTCCTCCAAGGAGAACAATCCCAGCTTCTCCAGCCTCTGAAAGTCCCACACTGCATGAATGAGGGAGCAAGCGAGACCCCCTCCCCCCCCACCTTTGGCCAAGATCAGTTGACTTGAGCACAGCGTGGGGATCGAGCCCAGGCTCACCCTTCTTCATGGCATCAGTCCCCACACCATGTGATGCATAAGCCCATTGGGTCAGGTGAAATACCTTGGCCCAGAGTGGTGAGAGTGTGGAACTCGTCACCACAGGGAGTGGCTGAAGTGAATAACATAGATAAGGGATAACTAGTCCAAGGACAAAAGGGAGAATGGGATGGGGCAGGGCTTCCCAAACTGTCACCCCAAAACGCAACTCTGAAATCTTCAAGCTTTATATTCATTTTTAACTGTTATAGGCTCATAGGGATATACAGCATGGAAACAGGTCCTTCGGCCCAACTCGTCCATGCTGACCAGGTTCCCTAAACTGAGGAGTCCCATTTGCCTGCGTTTGGCCCATATCCCTCTAAACCTTTCCCATCCATGTACCTGTCCAAATGTCTTCTAAATGTCATAATTGTACCCGTTTTACCACCTCCTCTGGCAGCTCATTCCATACACACACCACCCTCTGTGAAAAAGGTGCCCCTTAGGTCCCCTTTCCCCTCTCACTGTAAACCTATCTAGTTTTGGACTCCCCCCTACCCTGGGGAAAAGACCTCGGCTATTCACCTTATCTCTGCCCCTCATGATTTTATAAACCTCTATAAGGTCACCCCCTCATCCTCCTGTGCTCCAGGGAAAAAAAGTCCCAGCCTATCTCCTTATAATTCAAACCTTCCAGTCCCAGTGACATCCTTGTAAATCTTTATTGCATCCTTTCCAGTTTAATAACATCCTTCCTATAGCAGGGTGACCAGATACTGTCGATGACATAATATCTTCGCTAGGGGCCCCGCAATTTCTTCCTTCGCTGCCCACTAAGTCCTGGGTTACACTTGACCAGGTCCCGGGGATTTATTTACCTTTATGCATTTTAAGACCTCCAGCGCCTCCCTCCTCTGTAATTTGGACACTTCACAAGACATCACTGTTTACTTCCCCAGGTTCCCTTGCTTCCGTGTCTTTCTCCATGGTAAATACCGATGAGAAATTTTCGCTTAGGATCTCACCCATCTCCTGTGGTTCCACACATAGACGACCTTGTTGATCTTTAAGGGGCCCTATTCTCTCCCCAGTTACTCTTTTTTTAATGATATGTGCCTAATCTCAAAAAATGAACCCACAATATCGAATCATAGAAACCCTACAGCACAGAAAGAGGCCATTCGGCCCATTGAGTCTGCACTGACCACAATCCCACCCAGGCCCTACCCCCATATCCCTACATATTTACCCACTAATCCCTCTAAGCTATGCATCTCAGGACACTAAGGGGCAATTTTAGCATGGCCAATCGACCTAACCCGCACATCTTTGGACTGTGGGAGGAAACCGGAGCACCCGGAGGAAACCCATGCAGACACGAGGAGAATGTGCAAACTCCACACAGACAGTGACCCAAGCCGGGAATTGAACGCAGGTCCCTGGAGCTGTGAAGCAGCAGTGCTAACCACTGTGCTGCCTATGTTTCCTCTAATCCCTTATAAGCAACTGAGCACTTGGTACGTCATAACATTCAAGGCAATGGGCCAAGTGCTGGTAAATGGGATTACAGAATAGAATTTCATAGAATCCCGACAGTGCAGAAGGAGGCCATTCGGCCCATTGAGTGCACCGACCACAATCCCACCCAGGCCCTATCCCCATAACTCCATGTATTTATTCCAGCTAGTCCCCCTTACATTAAGGGGCAATTTAGTATGGCCAATCCACCTAACCTACACATCTTTGGACTGTGGGAGGAAACCGGAGCACCCGGAGGAAACCCACGCAGACACAGGGAGAACGTGCAAACTCCACACGACAGTGACCAAAGGCCGGAATTGAACCCGGGTCCCTGGCGCTGTGAGGCAGCAGTGCTATCTATTGTGCCACCGTGCTGCCCACAGCAGTGAGGACTGAACCCAGAGTAGAGATGGAGGCTTCCCCTCCTCCCCCTACCATGGCTCGGAGGGCAAGCGATCACGCGACCTGGTCCTGAGCTACACGGACAATCAGCATGTCGTCCTTACCTGTCTGGTGACGTCGCGCATTCTGCTCACCTGTATCGTTACGTTGTACGTTTCCCGTACTGTGCACCGTAGCTTCTCGTCCCCACAGCAACCGGCACACCGCAAGAGAGGAACGCAGGAGGGTTTGAAGATGTACTCGGCCTGGCTGGGATACTCTCGGACAACATCCACCAGCACTTCAATAGCCCGACAGTGACTGCGGTTCCAAACCTCCTCGAAGGGCATCACTGGAGGAGCGGGGTGGGGAAACGAGAAAAAAAAGCCAAGAGTACAGGAGCCATTCATTAGCTTTGTACTCAGGCAGGGCAAGACCCTCTGGGACTAGTTACAACATTAAACTTTATATTTTAGTGTCACAATTAGGCTTACATTAACACTGAAATGAAATTACTGTGAAAATCCACACTCCGGCACCTGTTCGGGTATACGGAGGGAGGATTTAGCACGGCCAATGCCCCTAACCAGCACGACTGTGGAAGGAAACCGGAGCACCCGGAGGAAACCCACGCAGACACGGGGAGAATGTGCAGACTCCACACAGTGACCCAGGCCGGGAATTGAACCCAGGTTCCTGGTGCCGTGAGGCAGCAGTGCTAACCACTGTGCCGTTATGAGCTTGCTGACTATAATACCATACGATATGGAAGCTGAAACAGGCCATTCGGCCCATTGAGCCTGCCCCGCCATTCAATGAGATCATGACTGATTTGATGTGTTAATCCTCAACTCCACTTTCTCATCTTTTCCCCATAACCCTCGATTCCCTTACTGATTAAAAATCTGACTGTCTCAGCCTTGAACATACTTAATGCCCCAGCCTCTACAGTAGGATTACATTAATACTGCAATGAAGCTACTATAAAAAAAACCCTAGTCGCCCACACGGAGGGAGAATTTAGCACGGCCAATGCATCTAACCAGCACGTCTTTTGGACTGCGGGAGGAAAGGAATTCCATTGATTCACTACTGTCTGAGAGAAGGAATTCTTCCTCATCTCTGTCTTAAATGGGTGACCCCCCTCCCCCTCCTTACTCTGAGATCATGTCCTCTGGTCCTAGACACTCCCACAAAGGGAAACAATGATCCTGGTGAAATGGATCATTGATTGCAAGGCAGCTCTTGTCAATAAACAGGAGAATTGGACTGTGATCCCAGAAGGAAAAACAGTAAAATGGGGAAAGAAGACTGCTTGCCTGAACTGTTTTCTCCTTCTGGGATTGCTGGCTACACTACAGCAGGTCATTCAATTAACAATGTGCTTAAAAGGTAAAATTGACTGAAATTTTCCACCATACTCCGATCTCTTGTCCAATTTTCCATTTCCATCATTAGTTTAAGCTCATCTTAAACTCTTGCAACCATATCCTAACTTGTATCAAGCCCCGTTTCCCCAATTGGCAGTGGTTAGCACTGCTGCCACACAGCACCAGGGACCCAGAGTTAGACTCTGGCCTTGAGTCACTGTCTGTGTGGAGTTTGCACGTTCTCCCCATGTCTGCATGGGTTTCCTCCGGGTGCTCTGGTTTCCTCCCACACTCCAAAGATGTGCAGGTTAGGTGGATTGGCCATGCTAAATGTCACTTAGTGTCCCAGGATGTGCAGGCTAGGGGGATTGGCCATGCTAAATTGCCCCTTTGTGTCCAAAGATGTATAAGTTAGGGGGATTGGCCATGCTAAATTACCCCTTAGTGTACAAAGATGTGTAGGTTAGGCAGATTGGCCATGCTAGGGCATAGCCTCAGAGTAAAGGGACAACCCTTTAGAACCGGGATGAGGAGGAATTTCTTCAGCCAGAGGGTGGTGAATCTGTGGAATTCGTTGCCACAGAGGAGGCCGGGTCATTGAGTGTATTTGAGACAGAGATAGATAGGTTCTTGATTGGTAAGGGGGTCAAAGGTTACGGGGGAAAGGCAGGAGAATGGGGTTGAGAAACTTATCAGCCATGATTGAATGGCGGAGTAGACTCGATGGGCTGAATGGCCTAATTCTGGTCCTATATCTTATGAACGATCGATGTGGGAATGTTTCCAAGCTTCAATGGCGAGAGATCCACACGTTTCTGAAGGCGAAACAATCACAGGGCAAAAGTCTGTCCGGGGCATACACCGAGTGTGTGTCCTTGAATTCAGGGGGTCACAGTCTGAGGATTCAGGGTAGACCATTTAGGACGGAGGTGAGGAGACATTTCTTCACCCCAAGAGTGGTGAGCCTGTGGAATTCATTACCACAGGAAGTAGTTGAGGCCAAAACATTGAATGTATTCAAGAGGCGGCTGGATATAGCACTTGGGGCGAATGGGATCAAAGGTTATGGGGAGAAAGCAGGATTGGGCTATTGAGTTGGACGATCAGCCATGATCATAATGAATGGTGGAGCAGGCTCGAAGGGCCTCCTCCTATCTTTCGATGCAAGATCTCTCTGTCAGGAGATAGACATGTTGTAGATTCTTCCACAAGGAACTGACCTCTCCTACTGTACTAACTAGAGGTGACTCAATGCGGCTCCAACATTAAGGGTTTATTAAACTATGAACCATATACGTGGTAAGGGTCTTTAATCCCTGCAGTGCAGAAAGAGGCCATCTGGCCCCATCGAGAATGCACCGACCACAATCCCACCCAGATCTTATTCCTGTAACTCCACATATTTACCCTGTTGGTCCCCCTGACACTAAGGGGCAATTTAGCATGGCCAAATAACCTAACCTGGAGGATGGGGAGGAAACTGGAGCACCTGGAGGAAACCCACGCAGACACAGGGAGAACGCATGGTCTGGTAGAACATATGCACAGGTATAGTCTCTTTTCTTCCCTGGCTCCAACTGAAGGCCCTCCCCATTCTAGGATGCGCGCCCCCACTCCCGATAGGCCCCGCTTCCCGTGCTGCCACTCCGTAAGGTCCGGCTCGATCACATGGCTGTCAAAGACTCTCCCCTTAAAGGGGCCACATTACCACACTGAACGAGAAGGACAAGGGCAGCAGACACACGAGACTGGGGCGGCACGTTGGCACAGTGGTTAGCACTGCTACCTCTCAGCGCCAGGGACCCGGGTTCAATTCCGGGTCAGCTTGGGTCACTGTCTGTGCAGAGTCTGCACATTCTCCCAGTATCTGCGTCGGTCTCGTCCGAGTCCTCTGGTCTCCTCCCGTACTCCGAAAGACGCGCTGGTTAGGGTGCATTGGCTGTGCTAATTTCTCCCTCAGTGTACCCCGAACAGGCGCCGGAGTGTGGCAACATGGGGATTTTCATAGTAACTTCATTGCAGTGTTAATGTAAACCTACTTGTGACACTAATAAATAAACTTTAAGCATCACCACCTGCAGGTTCCCCTCCAAGTCACTCATCACCCCAATTTGGAACCCCACCCCACCCCTCCAAGCTCCCTAACAGCACTGTGGGTGTACCTACACCACATGGACTGCAGCAGTACAAGGCGAGGTCTCGCCATCACCTTCTCAAGGGGCAATTAGGGATGGGCAACAAAACTGTTGGCCGAGGAAAGAATTACAAAACATTTGATGGCTCATTGCACTAGATAATCCATTCTCCAACTCACTTCTCCATCACTCCCCAGTCTGCTGTTAATCTCTCGATTCCCTGTTATTAGAAGGGGAATGTTTATTCTTACCCTTGTTGACTTGGCAGTGGTTAAATAATTGGCTGAAGAATGAATCTCGTGTGTGTTTGTGGAGGGAGTGGGAGCGGGGCAAGATTGCTCTCACCACTCTTGGAACCATAATTAGCAAAGAAAGGGCCATTTGGCCCATCATGCCTGCACTAGCCCCAGAGTAGGTCAGAGTTCATTTCACCTGGTTCTTTACCCTGGAATTAAAACTAGGGTCTCCCGTATAACAGACAGAATTTAGTTATATGCAGCTTACCTCCTGGAGCTTGTTTAGACAACTGAAAGACAGAAAAACAGAGAGAGAGAGAAATTAGTGTCTTGCTTAAAAAATGCACCCTACTTTGGGGCCTGGAGATTCACCAAGGAAAATGAGGCCTACTTTGAGGCCTGGAGATTCATTGAGGGAAATGAGGCCTACTTTGAGGCCTAGAGATTCATTGAGGGAAATGAGGCCTGCTTTGGGGCCTGGAGACTCACTGACCTACAAATGATGGAGGCGGAACATGAGGTTTGTAGATGACCAGGTCTCAGGGTTGCCAACTCTGACAGGATGTTCTCCTGAAGATTTCAGCAGGACTTCCTGCCTCCAGGAGGCCGCCCCTATATACTCATTGGTCAACAATTTGCAGAGGGCTCTGGCCTTCTGACTCTTCATTGCCAGATTGGATGATTGGAGTGTCAATCATATAGCCATCACTTTCCACCCAAACTGACGAAAGTGTTGAGGAAAAAATTAAAATGGCTCCTAAGTAGTCGTTTGGTTAGCATGGATTGGCCATGCTAAATTGTCCTTTAATGTCCAAAGATGTGCAGGTTAGGTGGATTGGCCATGCTAAATTGCCCCTTAGTGTCTAAAGATGTGCAGGTTAGGTGGATTGGCCACACTAAATTGCCCCTTAATGCCCAAAGATGTGCAGGTTAGGTGGATTGGCCATGCTAAATTGCCCCTTAATGTCCAAAGATGTGCAGGTTAGGTGGATTGGCCATGCTAAATTGCCCCTTAGTGTCTAAAGATGTGCAGGTTAGGTGGATTGGCCATGGTAAATGTGCAGGGTTATGGGGATAAGGTTGGGGTGGAGGGCATGGGTAAGATGCTCTTTTGGAGAGTCGGTGCAAACTCAATGGGCCAAACGTCCTCTTTCAGCATTGTAAGGATTCTATAGTTCTACAATTTTACTCCCAGGCTCTCAAAGGAGAGCCTTCATTGGAGATTAAGCCTCAATCCCTGTAGATTCCATAACCATCTTGACAAATTGACAATGTCAGACAGTTATTCCCAAGTCTTTAGAGACTCTGCCACATGCTGGCCAGGCAACAGCAACTCAAAGCTGGGCTCCTGATGACCAAGAACCTCACAGAGCTTTACATCAACCTCCAAGGCCTAGTGCGGAAATAAGGCCTACTTTGGGGCCTGGAGACTCACCGGGGGATATGAGGCCTACTTTGGGGCCTGGAGACTCACTGAGGGATATGAGGCCCAGGTTGGGGCCTGGAGACTCACCGAGGGATATGAGGCCTACTTTGGGGCCTGGAGATTCACTGACCTACATGAAAGCACAGGGTTAAAAGTTCACTCTTTCCAAATCTTCCCTTCGAAACACAGGATGAGTGAAGAAATTCCTGTCTGGTTTTTAATTGTTTCCGTGGTTACTGCAGTCGGGATTTGACACACTGTCACGTGGAAATCTTCCAAGGAGGAGGACAAAATGTTCTTGGCAGGAAAACAAAGATTGAGCAGAGCTTTATTCTCCCGAGCCTGTGGGATCCAATCCGCAGCATCTCAGACCATGGACGCAAACCTGGGAAAGTCCGATTAGGGTTAAGGTTGGGGAGGGGAGTGCGGAGAGGGAGAAAGTGGGGAGGCGAGGGGGCAACCAAAAAAGAAAGGTAGAGGAAGACAGATGCACAGAGACTAATCACCTACCAAAAAAAAATTGCAATTGTGTGGTTGTCCTTTAACTCCCAGAGTCTGAATCTTCAATGACTCAATATTAGGAGACCAGATTAGGACAAAGTAAATATCAGTGAGGGAGGGAGAGGGCAGAAAGGTTGGTGGGTGGGGGGTGATGGTGGTGGCGCACAGAACATTCTCCAAAATTTCTTCAAGCAGAAACAATGACAGAGACTTTCCCCATCGAGCCTGGGTCAGTGGGAAGTCAGAGCCAATCACAAGACAAATAGTTCTATTTCCTCCATTGGCTATTTTTAAGTTGGTTGCTGCTTTCACCCTGAATTCCTGGTGATGCTATTTTAACAGTCAGCGTGTCATTTTAAATAGCCACAGGGAGGGGGAAAAGCAGATGGACCATCAAGTTTCTGGGCTGGAGCCCACGTTTGGATTTGATTTATTACTGTCACATGTATTGGGATGCAGTGAAAAGTATTGTTTCTTGAGTTCTATACAGACAAAGCATTACCGTTCATCGAGTACATAGGGGAGGGGGCAGAACATAGTGTTCCCGTCATAGCTAGGGCGCAGAGAAAGATCGACTTAATACAAAGTGATTTGATTCATTATTGTCACACGTATTGGGATACGCACAGTGGTTAGCACGGCTGCCTCACAGTGCCAGGGACCCGGATTCGATTCCCGGATTGGGTCCCTGTCTGTGCAGGGTCTGCACATTCTCCCCGTGCCTGCGTGGGTTTCCTCCGGGTGCTCCGGTTTCCTCCCACAGTCCTGGTTAGGTGGATTGGCCATGCTACATTCTCCCTCAGTGTACCCGAACAGGCGCCGGAGTGTGGCGACTGGGGGATTTTCACAGTAACTTCACTGCAGTGTTAATGTAAGCCTACTTGTGACACTAATAAATAAAATTTCATATTTTTAGTATTGTTTCTTGCACGCTACACAGACAAAACATATCGTTCATAGAGTACATAAGGGAGAAAGAAAGGAGAGAGTGCAGAATGTAGTGTTACAGTCACAGCTAGGGTGTAGAGAAAGATCAACTTAATGCGAGGTAGGTCCATTCAAAAGTCTGATGGCAGCAGGGAAGAAGCTGTTCTCGAGTCGGTTGGTACGTGACCTCAGACCTTTGTCTTAATTAGTTGGAGAGTTCCAGGGAAGTTTCAGTGATCAGCCATGGGTCACTGGGGGCCCCCTTGGAGTCAGAAGGTTGCGAGTTCAAGCCCCACTCCCGATACACAAACACAAGACCTAGGTAAGCTAGGCTAGTGAGTGGGCCACAAGATTGAAATTGGGTTTGTTCACTAACCATGACCCCATGAATAAGGTTAAATACATTTAATATACGATGAATATTTCATAGCGAGTTATATAAAATGCTGCATCGTTTATATATTAATGGAAATCTCATCAACTTCAAATGGTTAAAACAAAATGACGCTTTGGACACAGAGAGAGCGCACGGCTCTCACAGTCAGTGTTGTGAGCAATCAGCATCTCACTTCACTCACCCTTGCTTTACGCGCGAATCGCTTCAGTCACACCGGGAGGAAAAAAAAAACTACCCTGACGGAAATCAGCGGAATGTGGCAACCCCGCGTCTGGGCAACGGCCAACAAAACGTCTCGTGGGCCTGCACTCCGATGGCCCACGTGTGGCCTCCAGACTGCCCACCACTGGTCTAGGTTGACCGAGTGCAGCAGTGTCAGTGAGACTGCCTGGCAGGTCGGATGTTAAGCTGACGGCCCAACCACCATCTCGAGGGAACGCACAGACTCCCAAGACACGGTCTGGCAGGGGTGTCTGCCCCAAGTGGTGTACCTCAGGGATCTGTTACAAGTGGTGTACCTCAGGGATCTGTTTTGGGGCCACTGCTGTTTGTAATATTTATTAATGATCTGGATGAGGGTATAGTTGGGTGGATTAGCAAATTTGCTGATGACACCAAAGTCGGTGGTGTGGTAGACAGTGAGGAAGGGTGTCGTAGTTTGCAGGAAGACTTAGACAGGTTGCAAAGTTGGGCCGAGAGGTGGCGGATGGAGTTTAATGCGGAGAAGTGTGAGGTAATTCACTTTGGTAGGAATAACAGATGTGTTGAGTATAGGGCTAACGGGAGGACTTTGAATAGTGTGGAGGAGCAGAGGGATCTAGGTGTATGTGTGCATAGATCCCTGAAAGTTGGGAATCAAGTAGATAAGGTTGTTAAGAAGGCATATGGTGTCTTGGCGTTTATTGGTAGGGGGATTGAATTTAGGAGTCGTAGCGTTATGTTGCAACTGTACACAACTCTGGTGCGGCCGCACTTGGAGTACTGTGTGCAGTTCTGGTCCCCACATTACAGGAAGGATGTGGAGGCTTTGGAGAGGGTGCAGAGGAGGTTTACCAGGATGTTGCCTGGTATGGAGGGGAGATCCTATGAGGAGAGGCTGAGGGATTTGGGATTGTTTTCGCTGGAAAGGCGGCGGCTAAGAGGGGATCTTATTGAAACATATAAGATGATTAGAGGTTTAGATAGGGTGGATAGTGATAGCCTTTTTCCTCTGATGGAGAAATCCAGCACGAGGGGGCATGGCTTTAAATTGAGGGGGGGTAGTTATAGAACCGATGTCAGGGGTAGGTTCTTTACCCAGAGGGTGGTGAGGGATTGGAATGCCCTGCCAGCATCAGTAGTAAATGCGCCTAGTTTGGGGGCGTTTAAGAGATCCGTAGATAGGTTCATGGACGAAAAGAAATTGGTTTAGGTTGGAGGGTCACAGTTTTTTTTTTTAACTGGTCGGTGCAACATCGTGGGCCGAAGGGCCTGTTCTGCGCTGTAATGTTCTATGTTCTATGTTCTATGTTCTAAGTGTCCTGCCCCAGTATTTACCTCATCAACCAACACCACGAATTCAGTGAGCTGGCCGTTATCACGTTGGGAGCTCGCTGCGCACAAACTTGCTGCTGTACCGCGTGCATCACAACTGCACCCGAGGTTCACATTTGCACTCTGGAAGCGCCCCGAGATTCATATACAATATACAAAGATCATTGCAGTGTTAATGTAAGCCTTACTTGTGACTAACAAATAAACTTTAACTTTTAAGAGGTCTGAATAGTGGAATAGATAGGGTGTAGGTGGTGTCCATTTGGGCCTGTTGTTTCCATGACGACCATCGCCAAAAGCTACTCCCATGCCCTCTCCTTCTCCCCATTGCCCAACAAATTCTCTCCTCAGATAATTATTCAGTTGCTTCGAAAGGCCTCAATTGAAGAAAGGAAAATAATTTTGCGATGGAAAGCTCAAGAAAAGGGAGGTGCGGGGCAACGCACTTAGACTGAACCCTCACACTCCCGCATACGGGGGCGAGATTTTAGTAAGTTTGGCAGCGTAGTCCAAAGGAAAAGAGATCACACGGAAGCTTTGACAAGCATGGGGAAGGGTTGAAGGGAAGAGAGACAGACTTGTCAGCAAAACAAGGGGAACTGAGTGTGTACGGATCCAAAATAAGCGGCACAGTGGTTAGCACTGCTGCCTCACAGCGCCAGAGAGCCGGGTTCAATACCGGCCTTGGGAGACTTTGTGTGTGCAACTTGCACGTTCTCCCCATGTCTGCGAGAGTTTCCTCCAGGTGGGGGAGGGGGGAGCCACTCTCTCTACTCTGGGTTCAATCTTCTCTGTTTGCCGTGTTGTTACAATCACGCAGTGCAGAAGAGGCCCTTCAGCCCAGCCAATCCGCACCGACACACGAGAAACACCTGACCTCCTAACTGAGGTGGCCCGGTGGCACAGTGGGTTAGCCCTGCTGCCTCACAGCGCCAGGAACCCAGGTTCAATTCCGGCCTTGGGTGACTGCGTGGCGCTTGCATGTTCTCCCCGTGTTTGCGTGGGTTTCCTCCGGGTGCTCCGGTTCCCTCCCACACTCCAAAGATGTGCGGGTTAGGTGGATTGGCCGTGCTAAGTTGCCCCTTAGGTTCAGGGGGAGTAGCAGGGCAAATATGTGGGGTTACGGGGATAGAGCGTGGGTGGGATTGTCGTCAGTGCAGGCCCGATGGGCCGAATGGCCTCCTTCTGCACTGTAGGGATTCTACGAAGCCCATACAGTTGTAGGGGGCGGTGGGGGGTTTTGAGGAGGAAAGGGATTTCTGCCTCTGATTGCAATGGAGCAGCCAGGATGTTCCCTCCTGTGGAAGAATCTAGAACTCGGGGGTGGGCAGTGTCACTGTTTAAAAATAAGGGTCACCCTTTTAAAACGGAGATGATGCAAAAATGTTCTCTCTCTGAGGACTAAGTCTTTGGAACGCTTCCTGAAAAGGGTTGGAAGCAGAGTCGGATAGGATAGGTGGGATGCAGATTTGAGGTTAGAATCAGAGTCCCTACAGTGCAGGAGGCGGCCCATCAAGCCTACACTCACAACAACCCCACCCAGCCCCTATCCGTGTAACCCGACGAGTTTGTTCTGCCACTCCCCCCCCCCCCCCCCGACACCAAGGGGCAATTTAGCACGGCCAATCCACCTAACCTGCACGTCTTTGGATTACGGGAAGAAACCGGAGCACCCGGAGGAAACCCACGCAGACATGGACTCCTCACAGGCAGGGACCCAAGCCGGGAATTGAACCCATGTCCCTGGCGCTGTGAGACAGCAGTGCTAACCACTGTGCCACCCTTGAAGCTCAACCTTCAAGCAAAACAAAAATGGAGGGGAATAAAGTAAGGTTAGGTTCCGAGGTTGCCCTAACCCTACCCTGCTTTGAGCATCAAGTAGGCAGCCCTTAAACAATCTTCACGGCTCCCCTCACTTGAGATTTAAAAATTGCTCCTTTGACAAGTGGCGTTTCCAACAGTCCCTTATTTCCAGAGCTTCAATTTTCATAGATCACCAACAACCTGTCCTGGTCCCTCCACGCCGACGCTACAGTTAAGAAAGCCCACTAACGCCTCTACATTCTCAGAAGGCTAAGAAAATTCGGCATGTCCGCTACGACTCTCACCAATTTTTACAGTTGCACCATAGAAAACATCCTTTCCAGATGCATCACAGCTTGGTATGGGCTCCTGCTCTGCCCAAGAAACTACAAATGGTTGTGAACGTAGCCCAATCCATCACGCAAACCAGCCTCCCATCCATTGACTCCGTCTACACTTCCCGCTGCCTCGTGAAAGCAGGCAGCATAATCAAGGACCCCACGCACCCCGGGCATTCTCTCTTCCATTGGAAAAAAGATACAAGAGTCTGAGAACACGTACCAACCAACCAAAGAACAGCTTCTTCCCTGCTGCCATTAGACTTTTGAATGGACCTGCCACATATTAAGTTGATCTTTCTCTACACCCTATAATTGTAACACTACATTCTGCTCCCCACCCCTTCCTTCTCCCCTGTGTACTCTATGAATGGTATGTTTTATTGGTATAGCACTATTTTTCACTGTATACCAATACATGTGACAATAGTTTAATCAGATGATGACAGAAAGTGGAGGTTCCTGTCTCAACCAAAACACACACGGATACAGTGAGGACACAAACACAAGGTGCATCGCACTAGTGCACAGATTCATATCTGCGTCATGACAATAGATAGCGAGTGTGTGTTTATACAGCATATACTTACAACCAGAGGGGGCACAGCTGTGCACACAATCGCATGGGGATTTATTGGCAGACTTCATCATTTGTAATGGTTGCAAAATATAATGGGAACAGACAAATAGCTTTAGTCAGCAGAAAATGCAAGGGACTGCTGAGAATTTCAGCATCTGCTTTCCGCTGACTGTTATTTTATTTATATTCCCTCTCCCGAAGGTACTGACCAGTCAGTCACACACAAGCCCAGGGACATTAGCTGTAGCCTGGCCACTCGGAAAAACCAAGAGAACGAATAAAGCCTTTCGTTTCTGGAGCAGCTTTGACCACCGCAAGGGCATTTTACCACCAATTTTCTTTTTTGGTCATTCATGGGGGCCGTGGGCATCGCGGGAAAGATCCAACGTCTATTGTCCATCCTTAATTATCCTTCAGCAGGTGGTGGTGAGCCGTCTTCTTGAAGTCCGTATAATGTAGGCACACCCACGATGCTACTAGGAAGGGAGTTGAAGAATTAAGTCATAGACCCCTACAGTGCAGAAAGAGGTCATTCGGCCCATCGAGTCTGCACCAACCACAATCCCACCCAGGCCCTATCCCCATATATTTACCCACTAATCCCTCTAACCTATGCACCCCGGGACACTAAGGGGCAATTTAGAATGGCCAATCAACCTAGCCCGCACATCTTTGGACTGTGGGAGGAAACCAGAGCACCCGGAGGAAACTCACGCAGACACGGGGAGAATGTGCAAACTCCACACAGACAGTGACCCGAGCTGGGATTCGAACCCAGGTCCCTGGAGCTGTGAAGCAGCAGTGCTAACCACTGTGCTACCGTGCCGCCCTTTTGACCCAGCGACAGTGAAGGAACGGCCGATATATTTCCAAGTCAGGATGGCGAGTGGCTTGGGAGGGGAAACTTCCAGGTGAAACATAGATTCCAGACAGTACAAAGGAGGCCATTCGGCCCATCGAGTCTGTACCAACCACAGTCCCGCCCAGGCCCTATTCCTGAAATCCCACACATTTACCCTGCTAAGGGCGGCATGGTGGCACAGTGGTTAGCACTGCTGCTTCACAGCGCCAGGGACCCGGGTACGATTCCCGGTTTGGGTCACTGTCTGTGTGGAGCTTGCACGTTCTCCCCGTGTCTGCGTGGGTTTCCTCCGGGTGCTCCGGTTTCCTCCCACAGTCTGAAAGACGTGCTGGTTAGGGTGCATTGACCCGAACAGGCGCCGGATTGTGGCAACTAGGGGAATTTCACAGCAACTTCATTGCAGTGTTAATGTCAACCTTACTTGTGACTAATAAATAAACTTTAATTTCCTGACACTAGGGCCAATTTAGCATGGCCAATCAATCTAACCTGCACATCTGTGGACTGTGGGAGGAAACCGGAGCACCCGGAGGAAACCCACGCAGACACGGGGAGAACGTGCAGACTCCACACAGACAGTGACCAAGGCCAGAATCGAACCTGTGGCGCTGTGAGGCAGCAATGCTAGCCGCTGTGCCACCGTGCTGGTGCTCCCATGTGTCTGCTGCCCATCCCCTGTCTTTCTAGATGGTAGCGGTCTTGTGTGGAGTCTGCACGTTCTCCCCGTGTCTGCGTGGGTTTCCTCCGGGTGCTCCGGTTTCCTCCCACAGTTCAGAAGACATGCTGGTTAGGGTGCATTGGCCGTGCTAAATTGCCCCTCAGTGTCCCCGAACAGGCGCCAGAGTGTGACGACTGGGGGATTTTCACAACAACTTCATTGCAGTGTTAATCTAACCCTACTTGTGACGAATAAATGTACTTTAAAATATGGCGTACCTGTTGCCACTGTGCGTCAGCGGTGGAAGGACTGAAAGTTTGTGGACAGGGTGCCAATCAAGCGGGGCCGCTTTATCCTGATAGTGTCAAGCGTCTTGAGGGTTGTTGGAACTGCACTCACCCAGGCAAGTGGAGAATATTCCATCACACTACTGACTTGTGCCTTGTAGGTACTGGCCAGGTATTGGGAGAGTCAGGTGGTGAGATACTCGCCACAGGATTCCCAGTCTCTGACCTGCGCTTGTAGCCACGGTATTTGGGGGCGGCACGGTGGCACAGTGGTTGGCACTGCTGCCTCACCGCGCCAGGGACCCGGGTTCAATTTCAGCCTAGGGTCACGGTCTGTGTGGAGTTTGCACATTCTCCTCGTGTCTGCGTGGGTTTCCTCCCACAGTCCGAACAATGTGCGGGTTAGGTTGATTGGCCAGGCTAAATTGACCCTAGTGCTAGGGGGGATTAGCAGGGCAAATGAGGGTTACGGGAATGGGACCTGGGTGGGATTGTGGTCGGTACAGACTCGATGGGCTGAATGGTCTCCTTCTGTACTGTCGGGATTTTATTCTATGATTTATATGGCTGGGTCCAGTTCGGTTTCTGGTCAGTGGTAACCCCCAGGACGTTGAATTAAATAATTTGTGAAATACAGTCGCCACTGTGGTGTAGGAAATGGGTGGCACAGTGGGTTAGCACTGCTGTCTCACAGCGCCAGGGACCTGGGTTCAATTCCTGTCTTGGGTCACTGTCTGTGTGGAGTCTGCACATTCTCCCCGTGTCTGCGTGGGGTTTCCTCCGGGTGCTCCGGTTTCCTTCCACAGTGCGGGTTAGGTTGATTGGCCGTGCTAAACTGCTCCTTAGTATCTCAGGATGCAGAGGTTAGAGGGATTAGTGGGGTAAATATGTGGGGATAGGGCCTGGGTGGGATTGTGGTCGGTGCTGACTCAATGGGCCGAATGGCCTCCTTCCGCATTGTCGGGATTCTATGAAATGCTGTAACTCATTTGTGCACAGCAAGATCCCACAAATTGCAATGACCAGATTGGCTTTTATTTTTAATGATGTTGATTGGAGGGATAAATATTGGTGAGAAACAACCTGGGGTCTTTTCCCCGAAGTAATCCTTAATGCCCACCTGGGGAGGGTGGGATAGGCAGGGCCTCTGTTTAATATTGGATCTAGAAATGCAGCAGTGACTGGAATGTCAACTTTTGGACTCTTGTGCTCAATCCTGAGGTGGTTCCTGGACCTTCTGACTCTAAGTTCAAGAGTACCGGCAGTGTAGAGAGCAGCAGCAGAATACTTGATAATCCTGGTCATTGGATTCCACCCAGCAGCCGGGAGCCCAGATGATTCCTCGACCCCCCCCCCCCCCCCCCCCGCCCCCCCCGCCCCTTCCCCACTTCCCCCCAGCTGAGAGAAGCCACGGGCTCAGAAGTGGCACCGGGGACTTTTCCTAATCCATCTGCAAACAAGTTACTCACAGCATTATGGGCGGCACGGTGGCACAGTGGTTAGCACTGCTGCCTCACAGAGCCAGGGACCCAGGTTCAATTCCGGCCTTGGGTGACTGACTGTGTGGAGTTTGCATGTTCTCCCCGTGTCTGCGTGGGTTTCCTCTGGTTTCCTTCCCCCAATCCAAAAGATATGCAGGTTAGGCTGATTGACCACACTAAATTGCCCCTTATTGCCATGGTGATTAGGAGGGTAAATGGTTACGGGGTTAGAGCCTGGGTCGGATTCTTATCAGTGCAGATTCAATGGGCCAAATGGCCTTCTCCTGTGCCGCAGATTCTATGATTAACCAGCAAGAGTGCCAGGGAGCTGGGCTGGTAATGTATCACAGTTATAACCTCACTGACGCAGACACTGGGAGAGCTGTGTTACCTAAACCTTCAGCAAATGGAAATCAGGGGCGACACAGTGGTTAGCACCGTTGCCTGACAGTGCCAGGGACCCGGGTTCAATTCCAGCCCCGGGTAACTGTCTATTCTCCCCTGTCGCTGCGTGGATTTCCTCCGGGTGCTCCACTTCCCTCCCACAGCCGAAAGATGTGCAGCTTAGGTGGATTAGAGATGCTGAATTGCCCCTTAGTGTCCCAAAATGTGTAGGTTAGGGGGATTAGTGGGGTAAATGTGGGGTTGTGGGGAAATAGGGCCTGGGTAAGATGCCCTGTTGGAGAGTTAGTGCAGACTTGATGGGCTGAATGGCCTCCTTCTGCACTGTAGGCATTCTATAAACATCAATGCCAAACATGCACCCATTGCAAGAGTGACAAGAGACCTCTTTTGCTATTTAACCTCTTCCAACCCTAAGAACAAAGAACAAAAAAATTACAGCACAGAAACAGGCCCTTCAGCCCTCCAAGCCTGCACCGACCATGAACTAAAAGCCCCCTACCCTTCCGGAACCATATCTCTCTATTCCCATCCTATTCACATATTTGTCAAGACGCCTCTTAAAAGCCACTATCGTAAATTTTCCACTACCTCCCCCGGCAGCGAGTTCCAGGCACCCACCACCCTCTGTGTAAAAAAAACTTGCCTCGTACATCTCCTTTAAATCTTGCCCCTCACACCTTAAACCTATGTCCCCTAGTAATTGACTCTTCCACCCTGGGGAAAAAGCTTCTGGCTATCTACTCTGTCCATAATCTTGTAGACTTCTATCAGCTCACCCCTCAACCTCCAATCTCTGCATTTCCCCAAACCTGGCCTCTTGGGCATTCTCACCTTCCATTGTCCCACCACTGGTGACCACTTCAGCCCGACCTTAAAATCTACCTCTTACCTCTCTGCTCAGTGGTTCAACATCAGTCTGCTGACATTCCTGGGAATGGCCTCGACAGACTTTACTAGGGAGCTATGTAAATGCAAGTTGCTCATGTTAGGTTTGCACCCTGGTTATACTGCCCGGCTGCGAGCACTGGCTGAGGGAGAGAGCGCCTGCAATATCCCCTTCATTTTCAAATACATTCACAGTCCCAAAACTTCTCAGTGAGCTTTGCTTCAAACTCTTCGCACCCCAGCAAGTGCATCTGATTTTTCTTCAGCTCACTCGTGAGACATGGGCATCACTGACTGGCCAACATTTACTGCCCATTCCGATTTGTCCTTGAAACTGAGTGGCTTGCTAGGCCATTTCATCGAATCCTAGAATCCGTACAGTGCAGAAGGAGGCCATTCGGCCCATTGAGTCTGTACCGAGCACAATCCCACCCAGGTCCTATTCCCGTAACCCCACATATCTACCCTGCTAATCCCCCTGACACTCAGGGTCAATTTAGCATGGCCAATCCGCCTAGCCCGCACATCTTTGGACTGCGGGAGGAAACCGGAGCACCCGGAGGAAACCCCCGCAGACACGGGGAGAAAGTGCAAACCCCAAACAGACAGTGACCCGAGGTTGGAATTGAACCCGGGTCCCTGGCGCTGTGGGGCAGCAGTGCTAACCCACTGTGCCACCCAGAGGGCAGTTGAGAGTCAACCTCATTGCTGTGGTTCTGGAGTCACACGGCTGCAACAGTAGTGGACTCGCCAACATTAAGGGCATTTAAATGGTCATTGGATAAACATATGGATGATATTGGAATAGTGTAGGTTAGATGGGCTTTAGATTGGTTTCACAAGTCGGCGCAACATCGAGGGCCGAAGGGCCTGTACTGCGCTGTTATGTTCTATGTAAGCCAGACCTGGTAAGGACGACAGATTTCCTTCCCTAAAGGTTATTAGTGAATCTCCCCTATAAAACTGGCATGTAGCATTGCTCTGCAGAAAAGCTACTGAAACTCTTGTCGGCATCTTCTATTATCTCCAGTTATCCAATCAGGATCTCCTTCCATCAAGCTCAACTCATCCGAAGTTTTGCTGCCAGAGGTACTTTTTTCAAAAGAATTCTTTCACAGGATGTGGATGTCTCTGGCTGGGCCAGCATTTATTACGTAACCCCAATTGCCCTCGAGAAGGTTGGGGGATGATGGCATCTCAGGGTTGTAAGAGGTTCAAGAGCGAAAGAGGGGGAAGAGTCCAGGCTCTTGTCACTCTTGCAACGAGTACGTGTCTGGCGTTGATGTTCATAGAATCCCTACAGTGCAGAAGGAGGCCATTCGGCCCATCACGTCTGCACTGACTCTCCGACAGAAGATCTTACCCAGGCCCTATCCCACATATTTACCCTGCTAATCCCCCTAACCTACACAGGTCTAAAGTTTATTAATTAGTCACAAGTAGGTTTACATTCACACTGCGATGAAGTTACTGTGAAAATCCCCTAGTCGCCACACTCCGGCGCCTGTTCGGGGTACACTGAGGGAGAATTTAGCACGGCTCAACGCACCCTAACCAGCACGTCTTTCAGACTGTGGGAGGAAACCGGAGCACCCGGAGGAAACCCATGCAGATATGGGGAGAACGTGCAGACTCTCTGCACAGTGACCCAAGCCGGGAATGGAACCTGGGTCCCTGGCACTGGGGGCGGAGGGGGGGGGGGGGGCGGGGAGCGAGAGCTGAGCTTCAACCCCAACTCCATATTCAGCAAGGCCCAGATAACATTCCAGTTTAGGCTAAGTGTATGTAACCAATTCCCCCTTGACATTCAATGGCATTACCATTGCTGAATCCCCAACTATCAACATCTGGGGAACAATGGGATATGGGGGTGTGGGAGGGGGGGAAAACAGGAGAGAGGGGGGGTTAGGATATTGAATTTATCAGCCGTGATCTAAATTAATGGCAGAACAGGCTCAAAGGGCTGAATGGCCTATTCCTGCTTCTATTTTCTATGTTTCTATATAAATACTGCAGCTACAAAAGCAGGTCAGAGGCTGGAATTCTGCAGTGAGTAACTCACCTACTCCTTCCCCAAAGACCATCCACCATCTACAAGGCACAGGTCAGGAGTGTGATGGAATACTCCCCACTTGCCTGGATGAGTGCAGCTCCGACAACACTCAAGAAGCTCGACACCATCCAGGACAAAGCAGCCCCGCTTGATTGGCACCCCATCCACCACCTTAAACATTCACTCCCTCCTCCACCACCAGACACACAGTAGCAGCAAGGTACACTGCAGGAACTCACCAAGGTTCCCGAGGCAGCACCTTCTGAACCCACGCCCACTACCATCTGGAAGGACAAGGGCAGCAGATACATGGGGTCACCATCACCGGCACAGTGGCTAGCACTGCAGTTTCACAGCGCCAGGGACTCAAGTTCGATTCCCAGCTCAGGTCACTATCTGTGCAGAGTCTGCATGTTCTCCCCGTGTCTGCGTGGGTTTCCTCCGGGTGCTCCGGTTTCCTCCCACAGTCCAAAAGACAAGCTAGTTAGGTGCATCAGCCATGGTTAAAAAAAAATCTCCCTCGTTGTACCTGAATAGGCACCGGATTGTGACGACTAGGGTACTTTCACAGTAACTTCATGTAAACTTACTTGCGACACTAAAAAAATAAACAAACTTAAACATCACCTCCAAGTCCCCCGCCAAGCCACACACCATTCTGACTTGGAAATCTATCACCATTCCTTCATTATACAGTCATAGAGGTTTACAGCATGGAAACAGGCCCTTCAGCCCAACTTGTCCATGCCACCATTTTTTTAAACTACTAACCTAATCCCAATTGCCCACGTTTGGCCTCTATACCCATCTTACCCATGTAACTGCCTAAATGCTTTTTAAAAACAAAATTGTACCCGCCTCTACTACTACCACTGGCAGCTTGTTCCAGACACTCACCACCCTCTGTGTGAAAAAATTGCCCCTCTGGACACTTTTGTATCTCTCCCTTCTCACCTTAAACCTATGCCCTCTAGTTTTAGACTCCCCTATCTTTGGGAAAAGATGTTGACTATCCAACTGATCTATGCCCCTCATTATTTTATAGACCTCTATAAGATCACCCCTAAGTCTCCTACGCTCCAGAGAAAAAAGTCCCAGTCTATCCAGCCTCTCCTTATAACTCAAATCATCAAGTCCCGGTAGCATTTGGTCAATCTGGGTAAATTATTACTGGGTCAAAATCCTGGAACTCCTTCCCTAACAGCATCATGGGTGTACCTACACCAGATGGACTGCAGTGGGTTCCAGCAGACCGCTCACCACTACCTTCAGGGCAATTAGAGATGGGCAATAAATGCTGGTCTAGCCAACTGAACCCACATCTCCTTATCCCTCAACTCCCAGAGACACTAAAAATCTTTTAGTCTTAAATGTAACTGAATGATCAAGGCTGCTAAATAAGGATGAAAGGAATAGAAGGTTCTGCCATAGGGTGAGATGAGGGGGGAATGAGAAGAGGTTGAACTGTATCATAAACGCCAGTACGGACCAGTTGGGCCGAATGGCCAGATTTTGAGCCGTACATAGTGTATATTGTCCTAAACAGCATTGGAATAATTAGAGTAAACAAGTCAGTAACTTATCATTAGACAAATGACTCAAGGGTGACTCAGAGACTGGAATAATGTTTGCACGAGAGTTTGGATCCTTATTAACCAGGGTCATATATTTTTGTAAAAAAAAATAATCAGAAAATTCTGGAAAGAAAGCTCAAGGGAAAAGGTCAGTTCATAATCATGGCCTGACCCGCAGGGGAAACAACTGAGTGACTGTGACTTTTCTCTTCCAGATTCTCCACGCTCCCCCCACCCCCTGGCCCCCCATTTGCTTATTGACAACAGCTCAGCCTTCAACACCATTATTCCCACGAAACTCATCTCCAAACTCTGTGGCCTGGGCCTCGGCTCCTCCCTCTGCAACTGGATCCTGAACTTCCTGACTCACAGACCACAACTACTAAGGATAGGCAACAAGACTTCCCCCTCAACACCGGTTCTCCGCAAGGCTATGTCCTCAGCCCCTTACTATAATTGTTATACTGTGTGGCCAAATTCCCCTCCAACTCGATTTTCAAGTTTGCTGATGACACCACCGTGGTGGGTCGGATCTCAAACAATGACGAGACAGAGTACAGGAATGAGATAGAGAATCTGGTGAACTGGTGCGGCAACAATAATCTCTCCCTCAATGTCAACAAAATGAAGGAGATTGTCATCGACTTCAGGAAGCGTAAAGGAGAACATGCCCCTGTCTACATCAATGGGGACAAAGTAGAAATGGTTGAGAGCTTCACATTTTTAGGTGTCCATATCACCAACAACCTGTCCTGGTTCCCCCCCCCCATGCTGACACTATAGTTAAGAAAGCCCACCAACGCCTCTACTTTCTCAGAAGACTAAGGAAATTTGACATGTCAGTTACGACTCTCACCAACTTTTACAGATGCCCCATAGAAAGCATTCTTTCTAGTTGTATCACAGCTTGGTATGGCTCCTGCTCTGCCCAAGACCACAAGAAACGACAAAGGTTGTGAATGTAGCCCAATCCATCACGCAAACCAGCCTCCCATCCACTAACTCTGTCTACACTTCGCACTGCCTCGGAAAAGCCGCCAGCATAATTAAGGACTCCACGCACCCCGGACATTCTCTCTTCCACCTTCTTCCACTGGAAAAAAGATACAAAAGTCTGAGGACACATACCAACCGACTCAAGGACAGCTTCTTCCCTGCTCCATCAGTCTTTTGAGTGGACATACCTTGCATCAAGTTGATCTCATAGAAATCATAGAAACCCTACAGTACAGAAAGAGGCCATTCGGCCCATCGAGTCTGCACCGACCACAATCCCACCCAGGCCCTACCCTCATATCCCTACATATTTTACCCACTAATCCCTCTAATCTACGCATCCCAGGACACTAAGGGGCAATTTTAGCACGGCCAATCAACCTAACCCGCACTTCTTTGGACTGTGGGAGGAAACCGGAGCATCCGGAGGAAACCCACGCAGACACGAGGAGAATGTGCAAACTCCACACAGACAGTGACCCAAGCCGGGAATCGAACCCAGGTCCCTGGAGCTGTGAAGCAGCAGTGCTAACCACTGTGCTACCGTGCCGCTTTCCCTACACCCTAGCTATGTCTGTAACACTACATTCTGCACTCT
Organism: Mustelus asterias; assembly: GCF_964213995.1. Lineage (NCBI taxonomy): Eukaryota > Metazoa > Chordata > Chondrichthyes > Carcharhiniformes > Triakidae > Mustelus > Mustelus asterias. The sequence goes on along the minus strand of NC_135824.1, from coordinate 52,353,778 downwards.
CTTGTTTCCTTCTCAATGAACGGTATGCTTTGTCTGTATAACGCGCAAGAAACAATACTTTTCACTGTAGACTAATACATGTGACAATAATAAATCAAACTAAATTGCTTGAAGACTCACTTAACCCAAATGTAAACGTACCCTCTCCCCACCCCCACACATACCTGAAAGATAGGCAGGAGGAACAGCAGCAGAGCAGCAGCTGGGCAAGGCAAGGAGCCCATCAAACACATCGCCACACGTCCCAGGGCTGCACATTAGCTGGGGGATGGATGGGTGACGTCCAAATGGGGCGAGGAAGAAGCAAGGGGTCAAATCAGGAGGGGCCAGGCGAGGAATAATCATCCGGAATGAAGTCCTGGGAAAATAAGACCTTTAAACTCAGATATAGAGACAGAGGAAGACATAGACCTTTACATACACTGGGGCAGCACAGTGGTTAGCATTGCTGCCCTCTTTTTAGGTCAAACCAAATAAACAAACTCAGATTAAGTCAGGACAAAGTAAAAAGGGGCAGCTCCCCAAAAGGAGGGGGAACAGCCCGAACAAAAATCAAAGTACAAAGGGAACTTAAAAACACCAAATTAAAATGTGATTGTCAGGGTCAATAACGCACCCCAACCCCTGCGGTGCCCAACGGGCACGGAAGGCGTCAACCGCACCCGTGGACACCGCATGCTCCCTCTCCAGGGACACCCGGCTGCGAACATAGCCGCGGTAGAGGGGCAGACAGTCAGGATGGACGGCCCCCCTCGATCGCCCGCTGCCTGGACCGGTAAATGGCGCGTTTCGCCAGGCCCAGGAGCAGGTTCACGAGGAGGTCGCCATCCCTCCCCTCTCCGCACCGGGTGTCCGTAGATCAGGAGCGTGGGACTGAAGTGCAAACAAAACATCAATAAAAGGTTCTTGATGAAAACATAAAGGGAGTGCAGCCTAAGACACACAACATAGACATGGTCCACGGACTTCACAGTACCAGGGTTCGAATCCTGGTTTGGGTCACTGTCTGTGTGGAGTTTGCACATTCTCACCATGTCCACATGGGTTTCCTCCGGGTGCTCCGGTTTCCTCCCACAGTCCAAAGACATGCTGATTAGGGGCATTGGTCGTGCAAAATTCTCCCTCAGTGTACCCGAACAGGCAACTAGGGGATTTTCACAGTGTGAATGTAAGCCTACTTGTGACACTAATAAATAAACTTTACTTTACACTGAGGAGGTCGGGGGGGGGGGAGGGAGAGACAGAGACAGAAGCTTTGATACAGAATGGAGTAGACAGGAATAGTGGATAGGGGAGAAAGAGAGGGGGGGGGGGGGGTGGGGATAGAGTCCAAAAATATGCGGGTTAGGTTGATTGGCCATGCTAAATTTACCCTAGTGTCAGGGGGATTAGCAGGGTAAATATGTGGAGTTACGGGGATGGGGCCAGGGTGGGATTGTGGTCGGTGCAGACTTGAAGGGCTGAATGGCCTCCTTCTGTACTGTAGGGATTCTATGAAAGAGGAGGGGAAACATGGATGAAGATAGAAAAGACAAAGACGTAGAGAGAGAGAGAGAATCATAGATTAAGATAAAGTCAGAAGTCAGGGAGAGGCAAGAAAGGGGGGGGGGGGGAGAGGCAGGAACATAGATACAGAAAAATAGAGAAAACACAAAAGGAGAGAAGGGGGTGATAGAGACAGGCACAAACATACACAGAAAGATAACGAAGATTCATGGGGGTGGGAGGGGGAGTTGGGGTTGGAGAGCAAGAGAAGCAAAGATAGGGAGGAGCAGATTCAGAGATCTCATCAGATGAGGAAGAAAGAGACAGACAGGCAAAGGGGAGCAGAGAGAGGGAGAGGGCACAGATTCAGAGACAGGGGAAAGAGAGAAAGGCAGAGATTCAGGGAGACAGGCACAGATACAATACCGATGAAGAGATAGAGTGAGAGATAAACGGAGACTCGTGATGTCCTTATACAACCAGGAAAGACACTACACGTCCAACAGTCTAACCCAACACAAAGGCTAAACATTCGCTCAACACATTCTGGCAAAGTTAGGGACAGACAGAGTTACTGGCACTAACCTGTGGGGTGGAAAGTGCTGGCAAAACCCAGCCCAGTGGTGTAGAAAGCAGCCTCAGGACTAATGCAGACAGGATGAGAGAGCTCTGCTCACTCACTCTCTCTCTGACCAACCCCCTTCAGCTTTCCGCATTTTGCAGAATTGCAGCCAAGTTTCCAGGCTCGCCCCCGAGTCACGGGATCTCCCTGCTGACCCCCAGGGTGAAGGAGGAATTCACAAATCCCCACAGAAACTGCAGCAGCAGTCTGCTCTGAAACCCCGATTGCTTTGTTCAAAGAGAAAGCAAAGGCAGTGCCCCGGGAGCTGAGCGCGGTTCCCGCCGGCCGGAGAATCCTCCGCTACAGCGCACAGGGGCTGGGCTAGCCTGAGGCGGATGGGCTGAACGGCCGCGGCTTTCTCGCGTCTGCTTCAAATTCACACCTCACTCAGGGTTTAATAACTCCGGTTCACCCTTAAAGAGCCAGACTCCTCACTCTGCCTGATCCTATCCGCCACTGAGTGGCAAATAACCTCCAAATTCCTGCTCCCCCCTCCATTCGACCCCTCCGCGTTCCCCCCTCCCCCTCCCCCCTGCCCCTCTCTGCTACCCCTCCCCCTCTCCGTTCTCCCCTCCCCCTCTCCGTTCTCCCCTCCCCCTCTCCGTTCCCCCCTCCCCCTCTCCGTTCCCCCCTCCCCCTCTCCGTTCCCCCCTCCCCCTCTCCGTTCCCCCCTCCCCCTCTCCGTTCCCCTCTCCCCCTCCTCGTTTCCCACTCCCGCTCTCCGCACTCCCCCTCCATTCGCCCCCTCCGCACTCCCCCCTCTGCTCCCCCCCTCTCCGCACTCCCCCTCTGTTCCCCCCTCCCCCCTCCGTTCCCCCCTCCCCCCTCCGTTCCCCCCTCCCCCCTCCGTTCCCCCCTCCCCCCTCCGTTCCCCCCTCCCCCTTTCCGTGTCCGCCTCCCCCTCTCCGTGTCCGCCACCCCCTCTCCGTGTCCGCCTCCCCCCCTCCGTGTCCGCCTCCCCCCCTCCGTGTCCGCCTCCCCCCTCCGTGTCCGCCTCCCCCTCTCCGTGTCCCCCTCCCCCTCTCCGTGTCCCCCTCTCCGTGTCCCCCTCTCCGTGTCCCCCTCTCCGTGTCCCCCTCTCCATGCCCCCCTCTCCGTGCCCCCTCCCCGTCTCCGTGTCCCCCTCCCCGTCTCCGTGTCCCCCTCCTCCTCTCCGTGTCCCCCTCCCCCTCTCCGTGTCCCCCTCCCCCTCTCCGTGTCCCCCTCCCCCTCTCCGTGTCCCCCTCCCCCTCTCCGTGTCCCCCCCCTCTTCGTGTCCCCCTCCCCCTCTTCGTGTCCCCCACCCCCTCTCCGTGTCCCCCTCCCCCTCTCCGTGTCCCCCTCCCCCTCTCCGTGTCCCCCTCGCCCTCTCCGTGTCCCCCTCGCCCTCTCCGTGTCCCCCTCACCCTCTCCGTGTCCCCCTCGCCCTCTCCGTGTCCCCCTCGCCCTCTCCGTGTCCCCCTCACCCTCTCCGTGTCCCCCTCGCCCTCTCCGTGTCCCCCTCGCCCTCTCCGTGTCCCCCTCGCCCTCTCCATGTCCCCCTCGCCCTCTCCGTCTCCCCCTCGCCCTCTCCGTCTCCCCCTCTCCGTGTCCCCCTCCCCCTCTCCGTGTCCCCCTCCCCCTCTCCGTGTCCCCTTCCCCCTCTCTGTGTCCCCCTCCCCCTCTCTGTGTCCCCCTCCCCCTCTCCGTGTCCCCCTCTCCGCTCCCCCCCTCTCCGCTCCCCCCGCTCTCAGCTCCGTTTCCCCCTCCCCCTCCATTCCCCCCTCCGTTACCCCCTCCATACCCCCCTCCCCGTCCCCCCCCTACCTGTCCCCCCCCTCCCCGTCCCCCCCCTCCCCGTCCCCCCTCCCCGTCCCCCCTCCCCGTCCCCCCTTCCCCGTCCCCCCCTCCCCATCCCCCCTTCCCCGTCCCCCCCTCCCCGTCCCCCCTCCCCCCTCCCCGTCCCCCCTCCCCCCCTCCCCGTCCCCCCTCCCCCCCTCCCCGTCCACCCTCCCCGTCCACCCTCCCCCCCTCCCCGTCCCCCCCTCCCCGTCCCCCCCCATCCTCCCTCTCCCCCCCCCCCCCCACCTCCCTCTCCCCGTCCCCCCCTCCCCGTCCCCCCTCCCCGTCCCCCCCTCCCCGTCCCCCCTCCCCGTCCCCCCCCTCCCCGTCCCCCCCTCCCCGTCCCCCCCCTCCCCGTCCCCCCCTCCCCGTCCCCCCCCTCCCCGTCCCCCCCTCCCCGTCCCCCCCCTCCCCGTCCCCCCCCTCCCCGTCCCCCCCTCCCCGTCCCCCCCCTCCCCGTCCCCCCCCTCCCCGTCCCCCCCTCCCCGTCCCCGTCCCCCCCCTCCCCGTCCCCGTCCCCCCCCTCCCCGTCCCCCCCTCCCCGTCCCCCCCCTCCCCGTCCCCCCCCTCCCCGTCCCCCCCCTCCCCGTCCCCCCCTCCCCGTCCCCCCTTCCCCGTCCCCCCTTCCCCATCCCCCCTTCCCCGTCCCCCCCTCCCCGTCCCCCCTCCCCCCTCCCCGTCCCCCCTCCCCCCCTCCCCGTCCCCCCTCCCCCCCTCCCCGTCCACCCTCCCCGTCCACCCTCCCCCCCTCCCCGTCCCCCCCTCCCCGTCCCCCCCCATCCTCCCTCTCCCCCCCCCCCCCCACCTCCCTCTCCCCGTCCCCCCCTCCCCGTCCCCCCTCCCCGTCCCCCCCTCCCCGTCCCCCCCTCCCCGTCCCCCCCTCCCCGTCCCCCCCCTCCCCGTCCCCCCCTCCCCGTCCCCCCCCTCCCCGTCCCCCCCCTCCCCGTCCCCCCCCTCCCCGTCCCCCCCCTCCCCGTCCCCCCCCTCCCCGTCCCCCCCCTCCCCGTCCCCCCCCCTCCCCGTCCCCCCCCCCCCCTCCCCGTCCCCCTCCTCCCCGTCCCCGTCCCCCCCCTCCCCGTCCCCCCCTCCCCGTCCCCCCCCTCCCCGTCCCCCCCTCCCCGTCCCCCCCTCCCCGTCCCCCCCTCCCCGTCCCCCCCCTCCCCGTCCCCCCCCTCCCCGTCCCCCCCCTCCCCGTCCCCCCCCTCCCCGTCCCCCCCCTCCTCTTCCCCCCCCTCCTCGTCCCCCCCCTCCTCTTCCCCCCCCTCCTCTTCCCCCCCCTCCTCTTCCCCCCTCCTCGTGTCCCCCCTCCTCGTGTCCCCCCTCCTCGTGTCCCCCCTCCTCGTGTCCCCCCTCCTCGTGTCCCCCCCCTCTTCATGTCCCCCCCTCTTCGTGTCCCCCCCTCCTCGTGTCCCCCCTCCTCGTGTCCCCCCTCCTCGTGTCCCCCCTCCTCGTGTCCCCCCCTCCTCGTGTCCCCCCCTCCTCGTTCCCCCCCTCCTCGTCCCCCCCTCCTCGTCCCCCCCTCCTCGTCGCCCCCTCCTCGTCCCCCCTCCTCATCCCCCCCTCCTCGGCCCCCCCTCCTCGTGTCCCCCCCCCTCCTCGTGTCCCCCCCCCCTCCTCGTGTCCCCCCCCTCCTCGTGGTCCCCCCCCCCTCCTCGTGGTCCCCCCTTCCTCGTGGTCCCCCCCTCCTCGTGGTCCCCCCCTCCTCGTCCCCCCCCTTCTCGTTTCCCCCTTTTCCTTCCCTCCATTTTTCTGGAGGAGGAGGAGAAAGTTGGGCTGGAGTCGGGGAAAGAAGAGGATGTGGGGTAAAGAGAGGGGATCCCTGAAACTTAGGGTGAGGGGGTGGTATGAGGGGAGATGTCCGACCTGGAGTTAGGGTTGAGTGTGGTGTTCGAGCCGAAGGACTGCAGCATCAATATCCCCCCCCCGCCCCCCCACACTGTCCAGTGTCCTGGCTCTTTATCAGCCTCCTCACACCAAAACCTGGGGAACTTTGTTTTTGAATTCCTCTCATGCCTCAGCAGTGATGCATTCCACAGCACAGAGACTATGTTTACCGACTCACCATGGCCGCGCCCCTCCCTATCTCTGTAACCTACAATCCTCCGAGATCTCTGCATTCCTCCAATTCTGGCCACCTCAGCATCCCTGCGTTCACCGCTCCACCGCTGGCCTTCAAGCTCTGGAATTCCCTCCCTGAACCGCTCTGCCATTTAAACTGCTCCTTTAAAAAAAAGTAATCATCTCTTTAACCTTCGGTTATCTGGCCTGGCCAATAGCTCCGTTTAGAGAATCCGTACAGTGAGGAAGGAGGCCATTCAGCCCTTCAAGACTTGCATCGACTATTACCCAGGTTTACTCTGTAACCCTAAAGGCAAATTTAGCACGGCCAATCCACCTAACCTGCACATCTTTGGACACTAAAGGGCAATTTAGCATGGCCAATCCACCTAACCTGCACATCTTTGGACACTAAAGGGCAATTTAGCATGGCCAATCCACCTAACCTGCACATCTTTGGACACTAAAGGGCAATTTAGCATGGCCAATCCACCGAACCTGCAAATCTTTGGACACCAAGGGGCAATTTAACATGGCCAATCCACCTAACCTGCACATCTTTGGAGTGTGGGAAGAAACCAGAGCACCCGGAGGAAACCCGCGCAGACACGGGGAGAACTTGCAAACTTTTGATTTGACTCGATTTATTATTGTCACATGTATTAGTGAAAAGTATTGTTTCTTGCGCGCTATACAGACAAAGCATACCGTTCATAGAGAAGAAAAGGACAGGGTGCAGAATGTAGTGTTACAGTCATAGTTAGGGTGTAGAGAAAGATCAACTTAATGCGAGGTAGGTCCATTCAAAAGTCTGATGGCAGCAGGGAAGAAACTGTTCTTGAGTCGATTGGCACATGAAGGTGGAAGAGAGAATGTCCGGGGTACGTGGGGTCCTTGATTATGCTGGCTGCTTTCCCGAAGCAGCGGGAAGTGTAGACAGAGTCAATGGATGGGAGGCTGGTTTGCGTGATGGACTGGGCTACATTCACAACCCTTTGTAGTTTCTTGCGGTCTTGGGCAGAGCAGGAGCCCACACCAAGCTGTGATACAACCAGAAGGGATGCTTTCTATGGCGCATCTGTAAAAGGTGGTGAGAAAATCCAGACAGTAACCCAAGGCCGGAATTGAACCCTGGTGCTGTGAGGCGCGATGTCTTTATATGCCCTGTTTGCTGTTTATGAGCAGATCTCCCACTCACCTGACGAAGGAGCAGCGCTCCGAAAGCTCGTGGCGTTTGCTACCAAATAAACCAGTTGGACTTTAACCTGGTGTTGCGAGAGTCCTTGCTGCGAGGCAGCAGTGCTAACCACCGTGCCACCTTGCGGTGTCAAAGCTTTGTGCATCATTCAGTGCCTCGGGATGTGCCAAAGGTGTTATGTAAAGGCCAAGTTGATAAGTGGACGCTGGCCCCGTGCTACCCCGTGCTAATTACCCCACTCACAATGCTGAGCTTGGCCCAGTGTGTGTGTGTGTGTGTGTGTGTGAGTGAGTGAGTGAGTGTGTGTTTTGATTCCTCACCTATGTCTTTTTGTTATCAGTGTTACCGGGTGGGTTGATTTCCTGTTGTTGTGTGATGGAGCTTCCCTTGGGGTTGGACTAATTCTTTTGTTTGTTATTCAATGATGTGGGTCCACAGAAACACGCAGACAGTGCTGGCCGGCACCTGGGCAATCACAGAGTCAGTCTGAGTCTGGCAAACAATATACCACACACGCACACACACACACAGACACATTTCACATCCTGTCCTGTGTAGAAATCTAACTGATTCAGCCACCATTTATTGCTGCATCCTTAATTGTCCTTGGGAAGGTTGTGGCGAGCCACCTTCTCGAGCTGCTGCAGTCCCATCGCCACTTGGCTAAGATCAAGCCTCAGATCAAGCCCAAGATGAGGACAGCTTGGACCTTGTAACACCAGATTAAAGTCCAACAGGTTTATTTGGTAGCACGAGCTTTCGGAACAGGCTACTCATTCCTCACCTGATGAAGGGACAGCGCTCCGAAAGCTCGTGCCACCAAATAAACCTGTTGGACTTTAACCTGGTGTTGTGAGACTTCTTACTGTGCCCACCCCAGTCCAACGCCGGCATCTCCACATCATAGCCTGGATCTTGTTTGTTTCTCTTGTGGGGATCATCAATTGGATTCGATTTTAAGTTTTTTATACATTCATGCATTTTTTATATGTTCATGGACGTTGCTGGCTGGCCAGTATTTATTGTGTGGAGATGCCGGCGTTGGACTGGGGTGAACACAGTAACAGTTTTAACAACACCAGGTTAAAGTCCAACAGGTTTATTTGGTAGCAAATACCATTAGCTTTCGGAGCGCTGCTCCTTCGTCAGATGGAGTGGAAATTTCCACTCCATCTGACGAAGGAGCAGCGCTCCGAAAGCTAATGGCATTTGCTACCAAATATTAACCTGATGTTGTTAAAACTGTTACAGTATTTATTGCCCATCCCTATTTGCCCGAGGGCATTTGAGAATTAACCACATTGCTGTGGCTCTGGAGTCACATGCAGGCCAGACCAGGTAAGGATGGCAGGTTTCCTTCCCTAAAGGGACATTAGTGACCCAGATAGGTTTTTCCCACAATCGACAATGGTTTCGTGGTCATCTGTAGATTCTTAATTCCAGATATCTTTTATTGAATTCAAATTCCACCATCTGCCGTGGCGGGATTCGAACCCGGGTCCCCCAAAACATTGGTTGGGTTTCTGGATTAATAGTCTGGTGATAATACCACTAGGTCATCGTCTCTCTACTATGGAGAAAGCAAGGAATGGATTTAGGTTTGCCTGGTCCACTCCGAGCATCAGAATTGTAACTTTAAGGATAGAGTAAAATATTTCTTTGTAAAAGTCCAAGTGGTGTAAGTACACCCACAGTGCTGTTAGGGAGGGAGTTCCAGGATTTTGACCCAATGTCGGTGAAGGAACAGCTGATTTATTTCTAGGCAGTTGATATGTGGGCATTGGAGGGGGTGCAGAATACATTCACAAGAATGGTTCCAGGGAAGAGGAACTCCAGTTAGGAAGATAGGTTGAAGAAATTAGATGGCACAGTGGTTAGCACTTTTTTTATATCAGTGTCATAAGTAGGCTTACATTAACACTGCAATGAAGTTACTGTGAAAATCCCCAAGTCGCCACACTCCGGCACCTGTTCGGGTACATTGAGGAAGAATTTAGCATGGACAATACACCTCACCTCTTTCGGACTATGGGAGGGACCCGGAGGAAACCCACGCAGACACGGGGAGAATGTGCAGACTCGCACAGACATTGATCCAAACCAGGAATTGAACCCGGGTCCCTGGCGCTGTGAGGCAGCAGTGCTAACCACTGTGCCACTGTGCCTCACGATGCAACAGACTGGGTTCAATTCTGGCCTTAGGTAACTTTCTGCATGTCCTCTTTGCACCATTTCCCTGTGTCTGGCTGGGTTTCCTTCCACAGTCCAAAGATGTGTAAGTTAGGTGGCTTGACCCTGCTAAATTGCCCCTTAGTGTCCAAAGATGGGCAGGTGAGGGGGATTGGCCATGCTAAATTGCCCCTTACTGTCCAAAGATGGGCAGGTTAGGTGGATTGGCCATGCTAAATTGCACCTTAGTGTCCAAAGATGGGCAGGTTAGGTGGATTGGCCATGCTAAATTGCCCCTTAATGTCCCAAAATGTACAGGTTAAGTGGATTGGCCATGCTAAATTGCCCCTTAGTGTCCAAAGATGGGCAGGTTAGGTGGATTGGCCATGCTAAATTGCACCTTAGTGTCCAAAGATGGGCAGGTTAGGTGGATTGGCCATGCTAAGTTGCCCCTTAGTGTCCCAAAATGTACAGGTTAAGTGGATTGGCCATGCTAAGTTGCCCCTTAGTGTCCCAAAATGTACAGGTTAAGTGGATTGGCCATGCTAAGTTACCCCTTAGTGTCCCAAAATGCACAGGTTAAGTGGATTGGCCATGCTAAGTTGCCCCTTAGTGTCCAAAGATGTGCAGGTTAAGTGGATTGGCCATGCTAAATTGCCCCTTAGTGTCCAAAGATGTGCAGGTTAGGGGGATTGGCCATGCTAAATTGCCCTTTAGTGTCCAAAGACCTGTAGATCCGGTGGATTAATCATGGTAAATGCGTGGAGTTATGGGGATAGTGTGGCAGGAGTGGGACTGGGTGGGATGTTCTTTCAGAGAGTCAGTGCAGACCCGATGGGCCAAATGGCCTCTTTCTGCACTGTAGGGATCCTGTGGTTTAGTTGGGACTGTTTTCCTTGGGGAAGAGAAGGCTGAGAGGAGATTTGATAGAGATGTTCAAAATCATGCGGAGTGTTGGGGGGGCGGCAGTGTGGTCTGGACAGAGTAGATCGGGAGAAACCGTTTCCATTCGTGAAAGGATCGAGAGCAAGAGTGAGAGAGATCTAAAATAACTGGTAAAAGGGCGGCACGGTAGCACAGTGGTTAGCACTGCTGCTTCACAGCTCCAGGGACCTGGGTTCGATTCCTGGCTTGGGTCACTGTCTGTGTGGAGTTTGCACATTCTCCCCGTGTCTGCGTGGGTTTCCTCCGGGTGCTCCGGTTTCCTCCCACAGTCCAAAGATGTGCGGGTTAGGTTGATTGGCCAGGTTAAAAAAAAATTGCCCCTTAGAGTCCTGAGATGCGTAGGTTAGAGGGATTAGCGGGTAAATATGTGGGGTTAGGGCCTGGGTGGGATTGTGGTCGGTGCAGACTCAATGGGCCGAATGGCCTCCTTCTGCACTGTAGGGTTTCTGTGATTTCTGTGAAGCAAAAGCGACATGAGGAAAAACATGCTCACTCAACGAGGGGTTAGGATCAGGAATGCGCTGCCTGAGACAGTGGTAGGGACAGCATCAATCGAGGCATTCAAGAAGGAGTTGGATTATTATTTGAAAAGGAAAAATGGGAAGGGCTACAGGGAGAAGATGGAGGGAATGGCACAAGGCTAATTGCTCAGAGCAAGTGCAGACACAATGGGCCAAATGGCCACCTAAGATGCAACCGGCTTAAAGTGTATTGTGTCACAGGTAGGCTTACATTAACACTGCAATGAAGTTACTGTGAAAATCCCCTAGTCGCCACACTCCGGTGCCTGTTCGGATACACTGAGGGAGAATTTAGCATGGCCAATCCACTTAACCAGCACATCTGCACAGCTCCAGGGACCCGGGTTCGATTCTCGGCTTGGGATACTGTCTGTGCGGAGTTTGCACATTCTCCCCGTGTCTGCGTGAGTTTCCTCCGGGTGCTCCGGTTTCCCCCCACACTCCAAAGATGTGCAGGTTAAGTGCATCAGCCATGCTAAAATTGCCCCTTAGTGTCCCGGGATGTGTAGATTAAAGGGATTAGCGGGGTAAATAGGTGGGGTTATGGGGATAGGGCCTGGGTGGGATTGTTGTCGGTGCAGACTCGATGGGCCGAATGGCCTCCTTCTGCACTGTAGGGATTCTATGATCGTCTGTGATCTTTCGAACTGTGGGAGGAAACCGGAGCACCCGGAGGAAACCCACGCAGACCACGGGGAGAATGTACAGACTCCGCGCAAACAGTGACCCAAGCCGGGAGTGGAACCCGGGTCCCTGGCGCTGTGAGGCAGCAGCGTTAACCACTGTGCCACCGTGCCACCCCACTCGGTGGTTTCTCACAGTTGTACTGTGGTTTGCCTCTTTGCGCCAGCCCTCCTCCCTCTGGTACACCACCCAAAGGGCCACCGCTGCATTCCTGTTGGGTTTTGCCCTGTTCACAGCTCTGGCTTGTTATCTCTTAGCCATGCGTTTGTAAACAGCGGCAATCTCAATGTCGCATCTCCTCCATAAAGCTCAGTGCACAGATCACAGACTGGAGACAGACAGCGACTGTTTACACAGAGCAGGAACAGAAGAGCTCGTCACAGACTGAGAGCTAAACAAGTAATAGGACCACTGAACCCTCCCCTCCCCCCCTCCTCCCCACCAAACCCCCACCCAGCCCAAAGGAATTAACAACCCTGGTTTCAGCTTCCCCAGTGAACCTGTGAGGGGGACTAGAATCATAGAATCCATTGAATCCCAACAGTGCAGAAGGAGGCCATTCAGCCCATCGAGGCTACACCAACCACAATCCCACCCAAGCTCTATCCCCGTAACCCCACATATTTACCCCGCTAATCCCCACCACACAAACCAGCCTCCCATCCACCGACTCCGTCTGCACTTCCCGCTGCCTCGGACTAATTAAGGACCCCACGTACCCCGGACATTCTCTCTTCCGCCTTCTTCCGTCGGGAAAAAGATACAAAAGTCTGAGATCACGTGCCAACTGACTCAAGAACAGCTTAAGTTAATTTATTAGTGTCACAAGTAGGCTTACATTCACACTGCAATGAAGTTACAGTGAAAATCCCCCCCGTCGCCACACTCCGAATACATTAAGGGAGAATTTAGCATGGCCGATGCACTTAACCAGCACGTCTTTCGGACTGTGGGAAGAAACCGGAGCACCCGGAGGAAACTCACGCAGGCACGGGGAGAATGTGCAGACTCCACACAGTCACCCAAGGTGGGAATCGAACCCGGGTCCCTGTCGCTGTGAGACAGCAGTGCTAACCACTGTGCCACCATGCTGCCCTTCTTCCCTGCTCCATCAGACTTTTGAATGGACTTACCATATATTAAGCTGATCTTCCTCTACACCCTAGCTACGAACGTAACACTATTTTCTACATCCTCTCCTTTCCTTCTCCCCGATGTACTCTATGAACGCTATGTTTTTGTCTGTATAGCGCGCAAGAAACAATACTTTTCACTGTATGTTAATACATGTGACAATAATAAATCAAATCAAATCAAATCAATCATTAGGGGTGACATGATGGCACAGTGGTTAGCACTGCTGCCTCACAGCGCCAGGGACCCGGGTTCAATTCCAGGTCACTATCTGTGTGGAATTTGCATGTTCTCCCCGTGCCTGCGTGGGTTTCCTCCGGGTGCTCCGGTTTCCTCCCACACTCCAAAGATGTGCAGGTTAGGTGGATTGCCCATGCTAAATTGCCCCTTAGTGTTAGGGGGTCTAACAGGGTAAATAGATGGGGTTAAAAGGATAGGGCCTGGGTGGGATTGTGGGGTCAGTGCAGACTTGATGGGCCAAATGGCCTCCTTCTGCACTGGAGGGATTGTATGATCTATGTGACAATAATAATCATTCAACTGCAGGATGGAGGGGAAGAATGCCTCCCATTTGAATTCCGCGCTACTCTGAACCTCAGTCCCTAACCTCATACAATACTTCGGTGAAGATCCAAGGTAATCTCAAGTAACGGCATCTTATCTTGGCTTCTGCACTTAATTTACAGCTTTTCTAATTCAGGCTGTGAGGTGGCACAGTGGTTAGCACTGCTGCCTCGCAGCACCAGGGACCCAGGTTCTATTACAGCCTCAGGTCACTGTCTGTGTGGACTTTGCATGTTCTCCCTGTGTCTGCATGGGTTTCCTCCGGGTGCTCCAGTTTCCTCCCACAGTCCAAAAGATGTGTGGGTTAGGTGGATTGGCCATGCGAAGTTGCCCCTCAGTGTCCAAAGATGTGCAGGTTAGGTGGATTGGCCATGCGAAGTTGCCCCTCAGTGTCCAAAGATGTGTAGATTAGGAGGATTGGCCATGCTAAATTGCCCCTCAGTGTCCAAAGATGTGCAGGTTAGGTGGATTGGCCAGGCTAAATTGACACTTAGTCCAGGGGGATTAGCAGGGCAAATGTGTGGTGTTACAGGGATAGGGCCTGGGTGGGATTGTTGCCAGTGCAGGCTTGATGGGCCGAATGGCCTCATTCTGCACTGTAGGGATTCTGTGAACATGGAGATGAACAATTTCAGATCGTGACCTCTGCCCCCGGTATTATTCATCTGATTTTTCTCGTGTGTGTGCGTGTGGTTTTTTAACCAGCTGTTGGTGCTGATTCTGCCTTTCCACTTCCAGTTCCTGTACTTTCATCTTTTGTTTCTCGATTCCTGCTGTTAACACCCACTTTTCCTTTGCATCAAACGTCACTCACTCTCACCTGCCTTCCACTCTATCACAAACCCTCCACCACCATGTGCCACACCACATTTCCTGTCCCGAATACTTGCTGCGAGCTTGACATAGCCCCTCACTTTTTCCAGCTCCGGTGATCTGAAACACCCGTATAGATTCTGTTAATCACACTGGGACAAGTGTTTCCATAGAACCGTACAATCCCGACAGTCCAGAAGGTGGCTATTCAGCCCATGGAGTTTGCACGGACTCTCTGAAAGAGTATCTCGGGGATTTTCACAGTAACTTCATTGTGACTGATAAATAAACTTAAATACAAAGAACAAAGAACAGTACAGCACAGGAACAGGCCCTTCGGCCCTCCAAGCCCGTGCCGCTCCTTGGTCCAAACTAGACCATTCTTTTGTATCCCTCCATTCCCACTCCGTTCATATGGCTGTCTAGATAAGTCTTAAACGTTCCCAGTGTGTCCGCCTCCACCACCTTGCCTGGCAGCGCATTCCAGGCCCCCACCACCCTCCGTGTCAAATATGTCCTTCTGATATCTGTGTTAAACCTCCCTCCCTTCACCTTGAACCTATGACCCCTCGTGAACGTCACCACCGACCCGGGGAAAAGCTTCCCACCGTTCACCCTATCTATGCCTTTCATAATTTTATATACCTCTATTAAGTCTCCCCTCATCCTCCGTCTTTCCAGGGAGAACAACCCCAGTTTACCCAATCTCTCCTCATAACTAAGCCCCTCCATACCAGGCAACATCCTGGTAAACCTCCTCTGTGCTCTCTCCAAAGCTTCCACGTCCTTCTGGTAGTGTGGCGACCAGAACTGGACGCAGTATTCCAAATGCGGCCGAACCAACGTTCTATACATCTGCAACATCAGACCCAAATAAAAACTCCCCCCCACCCCCCTCGCCCCCCCCTCCCTCCCCCCTCCCCCCCTCCCCCCCTCCCCCCCTCCCCTCCCCCTCCCCCCTCCCCCCCTCCCCTCCCCTCCCCCTCCCCTCCCCCCCTCCCCTCCCCCCCCTCCCCTCCCCCCCCTCCCCTCCCCCCCTCCCCTCCCCCCCCTCCCCTCCCCCCCTCCCCTCCCCCCCTCCCCTCCCCCCCCCTCCCCTCCCCCCCCTCCCCCCTCCCCTCCCCCCCTCCCCTCCCCTCCCCCCCCTCCCCTCCCCCCCCTCCCCTCCCCCCCTCCCCCCCTCCCCTCCCCCCCTCCCCCCTCCCCTCCCCCCCCTCCCCTCCCCTCCCCCCCTCCCCCCCTCCCCCCCTCCCTCCCCCCTCCCCTCCCCCCCCTCCCCTCCCCCCCTCCCCTCCCCCCCCTCCCCTCCCCCCCCCCCAACCCCATCCCAGTATCCTCGTACTTTTAGCATGGCCAATCCACCTAACCAGCACATCTTTGAACACTAAGGGGCAATTTAGCATGGCCAATCCAACTAACCTGCACATCTTTGGACACTAAGGGGCAATTTAGCATGGCCAATCCACCTAACCTGCACATCTTTGGACACTAAGGGGCAGTTTAGCATGGCCAATCCAACTAACCTGCACATCTTTGGACACTAAGGGACAATTTAGCATGGCCAATCCACCTAATCTGCACATCTTTGGACACTAAGGGGCAGTTTAGCATGGCCAATCCACCTAACCTACACGTCTTTGGACACTAAGGTGCAATTTAGCGTGGCCAATCCAACTAACCTGCACATCGTTGGACACTAAGGGGCAATTTAGCATGGCCAATCCAACTAACCTGCACATCTTTGGACACTAAGGGGCAATTTAGCATGGCGAATCCACTTCTCCTGCACATCTTTTGACACTAAGGGGCAATTGAGCATGGCCAATCCACCTAACCTGCCCATGTTTGGAAAGTGGGAGGAAACCGAAGCACCCGGAGGAAACCCACGCTGACATTGGGGGAACATGCAAACTCCACACAGTCACCCAAGTCTGGAATTGGATCCGGGTCCCTAGTGCTGTGAGGCAGCAGTGCTAACCACTGTGCCACCGGGCCTCCCACTTATGGGGGGGGTTTAAAATCTAAATCTAAATACAAGTAGAGCGGTTACGGGATAGAAGGAGATCATTCGGCCCATCGTTATTGTGCTGTCCTCTCTGAACGACATGAAGTAACTTTCTTTCTCTCTCTCCACAGTTGCTGACCCGTCGGCTGTGAGTTTTTCGTTGTGTCTGTTTTCTATTTTGAATGTTTAACATCAGCAGTCATGTTATATACGTGAGTCAGAATGAGCTTTGTGCGTCTAATAGGAGTGTTTATTTTAATTCCTTCATGTCATGTGCTGGAGTGGCTGACAAGGCCAGTATTTTTTGCCAATCCCTAATTAGAATCATAGAATCATACAGTGCAGAAGAGGCCCTTCAGCCCATCGAGTCTGTACTAACACATTAGAAATACCTGACCTCCCACCTAATCCCATTTACCAGCATTTGGCCCATAGCCTTGAATGCTATGATGCGCCAAGTGCTCATCCAGGTACTTTTTAAAGGATGTGAGGCATCCCGCCTCCACCCCCCTCCCAGGCAGCGCATTCCAGACCCTCACCACCCTCTGGGTAAAATGGTTTTTCCTCACATTCCCCCCCCCCTTAATCTCCTACCCCTCACCTTGAGCCTATGTTCCCTCATGACTGACCCTTCAGCTAAGTGGAATGGCTGCTCCTTATCCACGTTCTCCATGCCCCTCATAATCTTGTACACCTCGATCAGGTCGCCCCTCAGTCTTCTCTGCTCCAACTAAAACAAACCCAAGCCCGCTCTCTTCATAACTTCAATGCTCCATCCCAGGCAGCATCCTGGTGAATCTCCTCTGCGCCCCCTGCACTGCAATCACATCCTTCCTGGAGAAGGAATCCTTCCTTGAACTGAATGTCTCGCTCGACCATTTCAGAGGGCAGTTGAGAGTCAACCACATTGCTGTGGCTCTGGAGTCACATGTAGGCCAGACCGGATAAGGACGGAAGATTTCCTTCCCTGAAGGGGCATTAGTGAACCAGGTGGGTTTTTTACAGAGATAGTTAATTGCAGATTTTTATTGACTTCACATTTCACCATCTGCCGTGGTGGGATTTGAACGCAGGTCCCCAGAGCATTACCCTGGCTCTCTGGATTACCATTCCAGTGACACCTCCCCATAAATAAGACAACATTTTCTTCCTTTTAGGGCAGCACGGTGGCACAGTGGTCGGCACTGCTGCCTCACAGCGTCAGGTACCCGGGTTCAATTCTGGCCTTGGGTGATTGTCTGTGTGGAGTTTGCACTTTCTCCCCATGTCTGTGTGGGTTTCCTCCGGTTTCCTTCCACATTCCAAAGATGTGCAGTTTAGGTGGATTGGTCATGGTAAATTGCCCCTTAGTGTCCAAAAATGTGCAGCTTAGGGGGATTGGCCGTGCTAAGTTACCCCTTAATATCCAAAGATGTGCAGGTTGGGTGGATTGGCCATGCTAAATTGCCCCTTAGTGTCCAAAAATGTGCAGGTTAGTTGGGTTGGCCATGCTAAATTGCCCCTTAGTGTCCAAAGATGTGCAGGTTAGATGGCTTGGCCATGCTAAATTGCCCCTTAATGTCCAAAGATGTGCAGGTTAGGTTGATTGGCCATGCTAAATTGCCCCTCAATGTCCAAAGATGTGCAGGTTAGGTGGATTGGCCATGCTAAATTGCCCCTTAGTGTCCAAAGATGTGCAGGTTGGGTGGATTGGCCATACTAAATTGCCCCTTAGTGTCCAAAGATGTGCAGGTTAGGTGGATTGGCCATGCTAAATTGCCCCTTAGGGTCCAAAGATGTACAGGTTAGGTGGATTGGCCATGCTAAATTGCCCCTTAATGTCCAAAGATGTGCAGGTTAGGTTGATTGGCCATGCTAAATTGCCCCTCAATGTCCAAAGATGTGCAGGTTAGGTGGATTGGCCATGCTAAATTGCCCCTTAGTGTCCAAAGATGTGCAGGTTGGGTGGATTGGCCATGCTAAATTGCCCCTTAGTGTCCAAAGATGTGCAGGTTAGATGGCTTGGCCATGCCAAATTTCCCCTTAGTGTCCACAGATATGCATGTTAGGGGATTAGTGGGGTATATGAGTGAAGTTACGGGAATGGGGCAGGGTAGGTCTGGGTAAGATGCTCTGCTGCAGAGTCGGTGCAGACTCAATGGGCCGAATGGCTTCAATCTGCACTGCAGGGATTCTATGATCACCACTGTTGCTTCGGTCAGGTTTATCAGAATGTAGTTGTTCCAGGTTTAATTATTACAAGGGGTCCTCATACAGATGTCAGGCCCTCTATTTGCCTGTGTGAAAGGCCTAACTCCTGTCTCAGGCGAAGGGACTTGCCGCCTCTTTATCCATCGTGACCAACATGGGTGGCTGTCAAGCTTCTTGCATGTTATGAGCATGTGCATCACATGCTCGATGTCAGCTGCTGAGGCATTCATTTAGCTGTTGAAAAAAAAACAAGAGTGACGCTATCGGATATCTAATCCACAAAGTCCGGAAAGATCCAAATGTCTAGGTCTCAGCCTGTACTGCAGTCCAGGATACAACTGGGCTCATCTCCCTAGGTTAGAGGGAGGAAATAGCGTCCTGTGTGTGTGTGTGTGTGTGTGTGTGTGTGTGTGCGTGCGTGCGTGTGTGTGCATGTGGACAGGAGTGGGGTCAGTTGTGATGCCCACCATAGCCGAATATCCCGTTACCACCTAAATGTGAAGAATGGCCATTTGAGTAAAGCCTCCTGAAATCGCCAAGCCAACGAGCTTGTACCCCAGTGACAGTGAGTGCATACCCCAGTGAGATAAAGGAACAACAGAGAGGGGAACAGAGCCTGAGACAGACAAAGAGAGAGAGGGAGCCACTCAGGCAGTTGGAGAGAGAGGGGACCACATAGGCAGAAAGGGACAGTTACATATATAGTTTTAGTTTAGTTCATTTGTTAGTGTCACAAGTAGGCTTACATTAACACTGCAGTGAAGTTACTGTGAAAATTCCCCTAGTGGCCACACTCTGGCACCTGTTTGGGTACACGGAGGGAGAATTTAGCACGGCCAATGCACCCTAACCCGCACGTCTTTCGGACTGTGGGAGGAAACCGGAGCACTCAGAGGAAACCCACGCAGACACGGGGAGAATGTGAAAACTCGGCACAGACAGTGACCCAAGCCGGGAATCGAACCCTGGCACTGTGCGGCAGCAGTGCTAACCACTGTGCCACCGTGCCGTCCCTGCTATAGATTATAGAGAGAGGCAGACAAAGAAAGAGGGAGTACGTCAACCAGGCAGTCGGAGAGAGAGGAGACAAATAGAGATAGAAAGGGGCAGGTGTATCTAGAGAGAGAGAGACAGACAGATAGAGAGAGAGAGCCACCCTGGCAGTCGGAGAGAAAAGAGATACATAGAGACAGAAAGGGACAGTTATATATAGAGAGAGACAGATAGAGAGAGAGAGCCACCCTGGCAGTCGGAGAGAGAAGAGATACAAAGGGACAGTTATATATAGAGAGAGGATTAGAAGGTTTGAATTATAAGGAGAGGCTGAATAGGCTTAGAACATAGAACAGTACAGCACAGAACAGGCCCTTCGGCCCACGATGTTGTGCCGAGCTTTATCTGAAACCAAGATCAAGCTATCCCACTCCCTATCATCCTGGTGTGCTCCATGTGCCTATCCAATAACCGCTTAAATGTTTCTAAAGTGTCTGACTCCACTATCACTGCAGGCAGTCCATTCCACACCCCAACCACTCTCTGCGTAAAGAACCTACCTCTGATATCCGTCCTGTATCTCCCACCACGAACCCTATAGTTATGCCCCCTTGTAATAGCTCCATCCACCCGAGGAAATAGTCTTTGAACGTTCACTCTATCTATCCCCTTCATCATTTTATACACCTCTATTAAGTCTCCCCTCAGCCTCCTCCGCTCCAGAGAGAACAGCCCTAGCTCCCTCAACCTTTCCTCATATGACCTACCCTCCAAACCAGGCAGCATCCTGGTAAATCTCCTCTGCACTCCTTCCAGCGCTTCCACATCCTTCCTATAGTGAGGTGACCAGAACTGCACACAATATTCCAAATGTGGTCTCACCAAGGTCCTGTACAGTTGCAGCATAACCCCACGGCTCTTAAACTCCAACCCCCTGTTAATAAAAGCTAACACACTATAGGCCTTCTTCACAGCTCTATCCACTTGACTGGCAACCTTTAGAGATCTGTGGATATGGACCCCAAGATCTCTCTGTTCCTCCACAGTCTTCAGAACCCTACCTTTGACCCTGTAATCCACATTTAAATTTGTCCTACCAAAATGAATCACCTCACATTTATCAGGGTTAAACTCCATTTGCCATTTTTCAGCCCAGCTTTGCATCCTATCTATGTCTCTTTGCAGCCTACAACAGCCCTCCACCTCATCCACTACTCCACCAATCTTGGTGTCATCAGCAAATTTACTGATCCACCCTTCAGCCCCCTCCTCTAAGTCATTAATAAAAATCACAAAGAGCAGAGGACCAAGCACTGATCCCTGCGGCACACCGCTAGCAACCTGCCTCCAATCCGAAAATTTTCCATCGACCACCACCCTCTGTCTTCGGTCAGACAGCCAGTTACCTATCCAATCGGCCAACTTTCCCTCTATCCCACACCTCCTCACTTTCATCATAAGCCGACCAGGGGGGCCCTTATCAAACGCCTTACTAAAATCCATGTATATGACATCAACTGCCCTACCTTCATCAACACACTTAGTTACCTCCTCAAAAAATTCTATCAAATTTGTGAGGCACGACTTGCCCTTCACGAATCCGTGCTGACTATCTCGGATTAATCCGCATCTTTCTAAATGGTCGTAAATCCCATCCCTAAGGACCCTTTCCATCAATTTACCAACCACCGAAGTAAGACTAACCGGTCTATAATTACCAGGGTCATTTCTATTCCCTTTCTTAAACAGAGGAACAACATTCGCCATTCTCCAGTCCTCTGGCACCATCCCCGTGGACAGCGAGGACCCAAAGATCAACGCCAAAGGCTCTGCAATCTCATCCCTTGCCTCCCAAAGAATCCTAGGATACATTTCATCAGGCCCAGGGGACTTATCGACCTTCAGTTTATTCAAAACTGCCAAGACATCCTCCCTCCGAACATCTATTTCCTCCAGCCTATTAGCCTGTAACACCTTCTCTTCCTCAAAAACATGGCCCCTCTCCTTGGTGAACACTGAAGAAAAGTATTCATTCATCACCTCGCCTATCTCTACTGACTCCATACACAAGTTCCCACTACTGTCCTTGACCGGCCCTAACCTCACCCTGGTCATTCTTTTATTCCTCACATAAGAGTAAAAAGCCTTGGGGTTTTCCTTGGTCCGACCCGCCAAGGACTTCTCATGTCCCCTCCTAGCTCTCCTAAGCCCCTTTTTCAGCTCATTCCTTGCTAACTTGTAACCCTCAATCAAGCCATCTGAACCTTGTTTCCTCATCCCTACATAAGCTTCCCTCTTCCTTTTCACAAGACATTCCACCTCTTTTGTGAACCATGGTTCCCTCACTCGGCCATTTCCTCCCTGCCTGACAGGAACATACCTATCAAGGACATCCAGTATTTGTTCCTTGAAAAAATTCCACTTTTCATTAGTTCCTTTCTCTGACAGTTTCTGTTCCCAACTTATGCCCCCTAATTCTTGCCTAATCGCATCATAATTACCCCTCCCCCAATTGTAAACCTTGCCCTGCCGTACGGCCCTATCCCTCTCCATTGCAATAACAAAAGACACCGAATTGTGGTCACTATCTCCAAATTGCTCTCCCACAACCAAATCTAACACTTGGCCCGGTTCATTTCCCAGTACCAAATCCAATGTGGCCTCACCTCTAGTCGGCCCATCCACATATTGTGTCAGGAAACCCTCCTGCACACACTGCACAAAAACTGCCCCATCCAAACTATTTGACCTACAAAGGTTCCAATCAATATTTGGAAAGTTAAAGTCCCCCATGACAACTACCCTGTGACCCCCACACATATCCATAATCTGCTTAGCAATTTCTTCCTCCACATCTCTATTACTATTTGGGGGCCTATAGTAAACTCCTAGCAACGTGACCGCTCCTTTCCTATTTCTAACTTCAGCCCATATTACCTCAGTGTGCAGATCCCCCACGAAGTGCCTTTCCGCAGCCGTTAAACTATCCTTCATTAACAATGCCACTCCTCCACCTCTTTTACCAGCTTCCCTACACTTAGTGAAACATCTATACCCCGGAACGTCCAACAACCATTCCTGTCCTTGTTCTACCCACGTCTCCGTAATGGCCACAACATCGTAGTCCCAAGTACCAATCCACGCCCCAAGTTCATCTACCTTGTTCCGGATGCTCCTTGCATTGAAGTAGACACACTTCAACCCACCTTCCTGTCTACCAGTACCCACCCTTGACCCTGATACCTTCCCCAATACCTCACCACCCTCACTGACTTCTGGACTACAACTCCCTTTCCCACTCCCCTGACAAATTAGTTTAAACCCCCCTGAAGAGCCGTAACAAATTTCCCTCCGAGGATATTGGTGCCCCTCTGGTTCAGGTGCACCCCGTCCTGTTTGTACAGGTCCCACCTTCCCCAGAACGTGTTCCAATTATCCACATATCTGAAACCCTCCCTCCTACACCATCCCTGCAACCACATATTTAACTGCACTCTCTCCCTGTTCCTCAACTCGCTATCACGTGGTACCGGCAACGTACCAGAGATGACCACATGTTTCGTCTTGGCTCTCAGCTTCCAGCCCAGCTCCAGAAATTCCTGCTTTAAATCCCCGTCCCTTCTCTTACCTATGTCATTGGTACCAATGTGCACCACGACTTGTGACTGTTTCCCCTCCCCCTTCAGAATCTGGAAAACACGGTCTGAGACATCACGGACCTTGGCATCCAGTAGGCAACATACCATCCGTGAGTCTCTTTTGCTGCCACAGAACCTCCTATCTATCCCTCTAACTAACGAGTCCCCAATAACTATCACCCTCCCGCTCTCCCCCTTTCCCTCCCGAGCCACAGAGACGGACACAGTGCTGGAGATCCTCTCACTGCGGCTCCCCACTGGTATGTCATCCCCCTCAACCGTATCCAAAGCAGAATACTTGTTGCTAAGGGGAACTACCACCGGGGATCCCTGCACGGACTGCTTCCTCCCAGCCCCTCTCACCGTCACCCATCTGTTTTCAATCCTCGGAGTAACTGTATTCCTAAAGCTTGTGTCTATGGCCATCTCTGCGTCCCTGATGATCCTAAGTTCCTCCAACTCCAGCTCCAGTTCCCTAACATGGTTTTGGAGGAGCTGCAGATGGGTGCACTTCCCACAGGTGTAATCAGTAGGGACACTGTCGTCGTCCCTCACCTCAAACATAGTGCAAGAGGAACATTGCACTGCCTGCACACCCATCCCCTCTAGATACCTTGCCAGTACCAGGTAGAAAGTGCAAAAATGAATTCAACTCACCCCTGCTCGCCCTTTCTGCCTGAGCCCTGTGAGCCAAAGTCTTATAGCTCACACTCTGCTTCCCACACACTCCACTGCCCGCTCCCGACGCTGCCCGCTGTATACTGCAGCCTACCTTTTATACTTCACGCGCTTAAAAAACCCTTCCCAGACTCCTTTGCTGCCCACTTCTAGTTTTCACTTTAAACTTGAAAAACTGCTGTTAAAGTAAAGGCCAAAAAAATACACACACTAGCTGACTAATTAAATAAATAAACAATTCAATTAATCCAATTAATCTCTTACCAGCACTGCTGCTTTCAAACACCCCTCTCAGCTTGCTCCAGTGGATCAATGAGGCTTGGACTAATTTTTCTCTGGAGCGTAGGAGGATGAGGGGTGACCTTATAGAGGTTTATAAAATCACGAGGGGCAGAGATAAGGTGAATAGACAAGGTCTTTTCCCCAGGGTAGGGTAGCCCAAATCTTTAGGGCGTATGTTTAAGGTGAGAGGGGAAATATTTAAAAGGGACTAAGGGGCAACTTTTTCACACAGGGGGTGGTGCGTGTATGGAATGAGCTGCCAGAGGAGGTGGCACAATGACATTTAAAAGACATTTGGACAGGTACATGGATGGGAAAGGTTTAGAGGGATAGGGACCAAACGCAAGCAAACGGGGCTAGTACAATTTAGTAAAACCTGGTCGGCATGGACGAGTTGGGCCGAAGGGCCTGTTTCCGTGTTGTATATCTCTATGGCTCTAAGAGAGAGGCGGACAAAGAGAAAGGCAGTGAGGGAGAAATAAATGATAGGGGAAACAGTTAAAAGTTGCCAGCTCTTTGCAAAGCAGACAATGAGCTTCTGAGTCCCGGGCTGTGAGATTCTGCAAATTGGCTGCCTCGCTGGGACAGTGAGGTGTTTTCCCATTTTCTGTCACTAGATGGCAGGAGAGGCCCAATTTAATCAACGCCAATGGGACACTGATAAGCACAGTAAGAAGTCTCACAACACCAGGTTAAAGTCCTACAGGTTTATTTGGGAGCACAAATGTGTGACACACAGTGGCTTGTGCTACCAAATGAACCTGTTGGACTGTAACCTGGTGTTGTGAGACTTCTTACTGTCCAGTCCAATGCCGGCATCTCCACATCAACGCTGACAGAGCAAAACTCAATGGCCTTCATTCACTGTCTGGTTCTGTCTGATTGTCGGGGTCTCCAACTCTGCTTGGGTGCGTTCCTAAAGGTGTCATCACATGACCTCTCGTGTTAGAACCATAGAATCCCTGCAGTGCAGAAGGAATGATGTGGAAATGCCGGCGTTGGACTGGGGTAAACACAGTAAGGATCTTGGGTTCATGTCACACTATCTGGAACCCCCACAACTTGCCTGGACTTGCAAAATCTCACTGGCTGTCCTGTCTGGAGACAATACACATCTCTTTAACCTGTGCCTAATGCTCTCTCCACTCACATTGTCTGTACCTTTAAGACTTGATTACCTGTAAAGACTCGCATTCCAATCATTATCCTGTAAATTGAGTTTGTGTCTTTATATGCCCTGTTTGCTGTTTGAGAGCAGATCTCCCACTCACCTGACGAAGGAGCAGCGCTCCGAAAGTTAGTGGCATTTGCTACCAAATAAACCTGTTGGACTTTAACCTGGTGTTAGACTCCTTACTGTGCAGAAGAAAGCCATTCAGCCCACTGAGTATGCACCAACTCTCTGACTGAATATCTTACCCAGGTCCTTTCCCCTGCCCTATCCCCATAATCCACACATTTACCACGGCTAATCCCCCTAACATACACGCCTCTTGACACTAAGGGGAAATTTAGCATGGCCAATCCACCTAACCTACACATCTAACAGCATTGTGGATCAACCCACAGCACACGGACTGCAGCGATTCAAGAAGGCAGCTCACCACCACCTTCTCAAGGGGCAACTAGAGATGCACAATAAATGCTGGGCCCAGCCAGCGACGCCCATGTCCCACGAATGAATAAAAAAATATTAGCATGGCCAATCCCCCTAACTTACACATCTACATTCGGCGAGCTTGGTTTCATTGGTCAGAACATTGAATATAGGAGTTGGGACGTCTTGTTGAAGTTGTACAAGAAATTGGTAAGGCCACACTTGGAATACTGTGTGCAATTCTGGTCACCCTATTATAGAAAGGATATTATTAAACTAGAAAGAGTTTACTGGAACTAGAAAACTAGATGCTACCGGGACTTGATGGTTTGAGTTATAAGGAGAGGCTGGATAGACTGGGACTTTTTTCTCTGGAGTGTAGGAGGCTGAGAGGTGATCTTATAGAGGTCTATAAAATAATGAGGGGCATAGATCAGCGAGATAGTCAATAACTTTTCCCAAAGGTAGGGGAGTCTAAAACTAGAGGGCATAGGTTTAAGGTGAGAGGAGAGAGATACAAAAGTGTCCAGAGGGGCAATTTTTTCAGGGTGGTGAGTGTCTGGAACAAGCTGCCAGAGGTGGTAATAGAGGCAGTTACAATTTTGTCTTTTAAAAAACATTTAGACAGTTACATGGGTAAGATGGGTAGAGCGGGATATGGGCTAAACGCGGCAACTGGGACTAGTTTAGTGGTTTAAAAAAAACGGCGGCATGGACAAGTTGGGCCGAAGGGCCTGTTTCCATGCTGTAAACGTCTCTGATGCTATGGGCCCTATTTTACCATCAAGTTGCGCCTGTTTTTGGGCATGGAAACTTGGTAAAGTCGGGCATGAGGTGAGTAGCGCGATCCACGCCCGCCTTCACGCCGGTTCCCCCTTTACCAGGGCCCGAAAATGGCCGCGATCAGGACCATGCCCGAAACGGGCGCAACGGCCATTTAAATCCATTTGCATGTATTTAAATTGACTTAATGGGCTGCACGCCCAACCTTACCGGTACCTCCCCCTTTACCACCGCGTTTGCCCATCCAGAATCGATGCGAAACAGATACACTCCACAAAAGTCCGATTCGGGCGCTCTAGTCAGTGAGGAGGTAAGTGCCGAGCGTCCGACGGCTCTCTGCCTGAGATCAGTGAGGGGGAAGGGGGGGTCCGCTGTCACACTGCCTGAGATCAGTGAGGGGGAAGGGGGCTCCGCTGCCACTGTGCCTGAGATCAGTGAGGGGGAGGGGAGGGTCCGCTGCCACTCTGCCTGAGATCAGTGAGGGGGAAGGGGGCTCCGCTGCCACTGTGCCTGAGATCAGTGAGGGGGAGGGGAGGGTCCGCTGCCACTCTGCCTGAGATCAGTGAGGGGGAAGGGGGGGGTCCACTGCTACTCTGCCTGGGATCAGTGAGGGGGAAGGGGGGGTCCGCTGCCCCTCTGCCTGGGATCAGTGGGGGGGGGAAGGGAGGGAGGGGACCCCGATCTGTCTGGGTGGCGGAGGGGGTGGGGGGATAAGGGGGTCAGTAATGTTGTGGGGGTGGGGGCAATGTCTGTGGGGGCCAGGGGGAGGCATTATCCGGCCTGGGAGCGATGTGGCAGGGGAGAAGCATTCTATCATTTATTTTTCTGCGCAGTTGGAGGCTCCGATCGGAGCTGCAGGATTCCGGGCGCATTAAGCCCCGCCCTCAGGCTTCGAGCGCGATTCGGAATCGCTGATATTTTTCCAGGCGGAGTGCGTATGGGGGCGCCTGAGAACGGGTCTAAAAGTCGGATCTGAAACACTCCCAGTTTCAAGTCCGCCCAGCACTTAGAATCAAAATGGTGAAATAGGGCCCCATCTTTGGACACTAAGGAATCTATTTATTATGGCCAATTGCCCTAACCTACACATCTTTGGGCACCAAGGGGCAATTTAGCACGGCCAATCCCCCGAACCTACACATCTTTGGACACTAAGGGGCAATTTAGCATGGCCAATCTCCTAACCTACACATCTTTGGACACTAAGGGGCAATTTAGCATGGCCAATCCCCCTAACCTACACATCTTTGGACACTAAGGGGCAATTTAGCATGGCCAATCCCCTAACCTACACATCTTTGAAGCATGGGAGGAAACCGGAGCACTCGGAGGAAACCCACGCAGACACGGGGAGAATGTGCAAACTCCACACAGACAGAGACCCGAGGCCGGAATCAAACCCGAGTCGCTGGCGCTGAGAGGCAGCAGTGCTAACCACTGTGCCACCCATTCCTAAGCTTCCGCCCCTCACTCCCGCAGAAGTCACATCTCAGTTAACCGAAGCCCGGGTTAGATTCCACCTCGAGCGCTGTGAGCAGTTCCAGGCGCCACATCTTCAGAGGGATATATTTTGAGGGAGTTCAGCAAAGACGGGGCAGAATGACAGCTGGGGTTAAAATTGCGAGGAGACATTAGACAAACTAGGGTTACGTTCCCTGGAATTCAGACGGTTAAGAGAAGTGGGGTAGGATCAGAGAATGCTTACAGCACAGAAAGAGGCCACTCGGCCCATCATGGCTATGCTGGCTGAAAAACAAGCTACCCAGCCTAATCCCACTTTCCAGCCTATGTTCGGAGAGCCCTGCAGGTTGCAGTATCGATCCAGACACCTCTTAAATGAGTTGAGGGCTTCTGCCCCACTCCCTATTCTTCAGCTACTAATTTAAACACCCTCCAAACATTCCAGTTTAATGCGACAAACAAGAGCAGGAGTTGACTCCAACAAATTATTTTATTTAACAATTTAGGCCCAACTGAAACTTAAACAGTTGCAACATCCTAACTCCTTTACTGAACTTTAACTCTTATAGAGTCATAGGCGTTTACAACATGGAAACAGGCCCTTCGGCCCAACTTGTCCATGCCGCCCCTTTTTTAAAAAACCCCTAAACTAATCCCAATTGCCCACATTTGGTCCATATCCCTCTATACTCATCGTATCCATGTAACTATCTAAAAAAAGACAAAATTGTACCTGCCTCTACTATTACCACTGGCAGCTTGTTCCAGACACTCACTGCCCTCTGTGTGAAAAAGTTGCCCCTCTGGACACTTTTGTATCTCTCCCCTTAAACCTATGCCCTCTAGTTTTAGACTCCCCTACCTTTGGGAAGAGATATTGACTATCGAGCTGATCTGTGCCCCTCATTATTTTATAGACCTCTATAAGATCACCCCTCAGCCTCCTACGCTCCAGAGAAAAAAGTCCCAGTCTATCCAGCCTCTCCTTTATAACTCAAACCATCAAGTCCTGGTAACATCCTAGTAAATCTTTTCTACACTCTTTCTAGTTCAATAATATCCTTTCTATAATAGGGTGACCAGAATTGCACACAGTATTCCAAGTGTGGCCTTACCAATATCTTGTACAACTTCAACAAGATGTCCCAGCTCCTGTATTCAATGTTCTAACCCATGAAACCAAGCATCTTAACTGAACATTAGCTCTTAAATGAAAAACAAATACCACCCAGTTAGAATGAACTGGCGGGGCCCGTTCCCGATGTAGCATCTGTCCTCATAGTCTCTCTGAAGATGTTGTCAGGGCACTTCCTCGTCTTGCGATGGTTGGTCTCTCCAGTTGTCACCGCAGACAAAGGACTGAAGCATCTCTCTTATCCACAGATTGTTTCATATGTTTCCAGAAGATTCCCTGGCACCTAGCCAATGGTGTAACTGGAAACCGATCACATGGCCCAAACAACCAATGAAATTACTTGTAAACAATGCCATGTTGCTTGGTTCGGATAGCACGTGGCTCACAAAACCCAGTGCCATCATGGCTAACTCGGCATCAACTTCCCGTATTGGGTCAACACAGGAAGCTTCAGGTCACAATTCTCAGACCAGGTCATAGCTCACAGCAACTTCATACCCTGCACCTGTTTTTAATTATAAGTTGACCAAAAATGCCAGCATGCTTAACTCTGTTACACCATTGCTTTTTAAAGTGGTGCCAACCAGTGGTTGGCACCACTGCCTCACAGTGCCAGGCACCACTGCCTCACAGTGCCAGGGACTCAAGTTCAATTCCTGGCCTATCTGTGCAGAGTCTGCACATTCTCCCCGTGTCTGCATGGGTTTCCTCCCACAGTCCAAAGACGTGCTGGTTAGGGTGGCATTGGCTGTGCTAAATTCTCCTTCAGTGTACCCGAACAAGTGCCGGAGTGTGGCGACTAGGGGACTTTCATAGTAACTTCATTGCAGTGTTAATGTACACCTACTTGTGACACTAATAAATAAACTTTAGGATTGCCATTGTTAAAATCTTAGCTGTTCCTTCTCCGTCCACAACTCTTTCAGGCACCCACCCACCGACTGACCGACCCACCGACCCTCCCTCCGGGCAAAACATTTTCAGCATCTTCCCTATCTAATCTTTCTGTCAATCACTTTAAATCTATGGCCCCCTAGTCAATGAACCCCCCTCTGCCCAAGTAAATAGATCCTTCCCATCCACTCTATCTAGACCCCCCCCCAATTTTGTACATCCGAATCAAATCTCCCCTTGGCTCCTCCCCCCCCCCCCCCCGTCCCAAGGAGAACCACACCAAATCTCTGATCTTTCCTCATAGTTGCAATTTCCCAGTCCTGGGTGGCAACATCCTAGTAAATCTCCCTCCGAATCCTCTCCAATGCAACCACATCCTTTCTGTAATGAGGTGGCCAGAACGGCACAGTACTCAAGTTGTGAGCTGACTAACATTTTACATAATACCAGTGCAAAGTCCTCGATCGCTGTTTTCAAAGGTATGAGGGCGGAGAGAGAGAAAAATTCTGTAATTTGAGGAGTCTGGACTAAAAATACAAGCCGGAACTTTCCGGAATGAAATCCGAAAACCTCTGCATACAACAGACATTTGGAATTCTAACACAAATGGCAATTGACACTAGTCCAATTGTTAGTTTTAGATGAATAGATTTGAATAGAATCATAGAAACCCTACAGTGCAGAAAATGGCCATTTGGCCCATTGAGTCTGCACCGACCACAATCCCACCCAGGCCCTACCCCCATATCCCTACATATTTACCCCCTAATCCCTCTAACCTACACATCTCGGGACACTAAGGGGCAATTTTTAGCATGGCCAATCAACCTAACCCACACATCTTTGGACTGTGGGAGGAAACCAGAGCACCTGGAGGAAACCCACGCAGACACGAGGAGAATGTGCAAACTCCACACAGACAGTGACCCGAGCTGGGAATCGAACCCAGGTCCCTGGAGCTGTAAAGCAGCAGTGCTAACCACTGTGCTACCGTGCCGCCCAGGATTCAGAAGATTTACTTTTTCCTCCACAGATGCTGTCAGACCTGCTGAGTATTTCCAGCATTTCATTTTATTTATTGATAGATTGTTAAAGGATTTAAGGTATATGGATTTCATCAAGTGGCAGGAAAGGATTGAGGGACTGAATCTGAATCTCCAGTTATTACTGGTTTTCCAACCCAACCATCCTTACAACAATTCCCTCCTGTCCAATTGGAAAGCAATGGGACTCCATTAAAGGGTGGGGGGGGGGGGGGCAGCAAGATTGAGAAAAGGAGGGAGAATGTGGGGAAAGAACCAGGAGAACAGAGGTGGGAGCTCGTGGCAGAGTTAAGGACGT
Organism: Mustelus asterias; assembly: GCF_964213995.1. Taxonomy (NCBI): domain Eukaryota; kingdom Metazoa; phylum Chordata; class Chondrichthyes; order Carcharhiniformes; family Triakidae; genus Mustelus; species Mustelus asterias. The sequence continues at coordinate 52,322,788 of NC_135824.1, read as the reverse complement.
GAGAATGAGGGAGGAAACCATGGGAGGGGCAAGATTGGTGATGGGGAAGGGGCAGATTGGAAGGGGGGGGCAGATTGGGCCATAGGATGACAAATATACCCCCCTCTCCCCACCAGTAAACACCCCATGTCCCAATCTCTGATCCAACTTAATGGTCAGTCTCTGTCCACCATGCTGACCAGCAGCCAGTCAGGTCACCCTATTTAAAATGCACTGCCTTCCCAGGGTCATGTTAGAATAAGCCCAAGGGAGGTGCTGACTGAGCAGTATTATCGCCAGACTATTAATCCAGAAACTCAGTTGGGGGCTTTTCATAGTACCTTCATTGCAGTGTTAATGTAAGCCTACTTGTGATCAATAAATAAACTTCATAACTTTAATGTTTGGGGACCCAGGTTTGAATCCCACCATGGCAGATGGTGGAATTCAAATTCAGTTAAAAGAAATCTGGAATTTAAAAATCTACTGATGATTGTGAAACCATTGTTGGAAAAACCCATCTGGTTCATTAATGTCCCTTTAGGGAAGGAAATCTGCTGTCCTTACCCAGTCTGGCTGACATGATTCCAGAGCAATGTGGTTGATGCAACTGCCCTTCTGAAATGGCCTAGCAAGTCACTCAGTTCATGGGGAATTAGGGATGGATAATAAATACTGGCCAGCCAGCACTACCCATGTCCCATGAATGAATTTTTGAAAAAGCACACTAAATGCATATCCAAGAGAGCTACACTTGTCCCAAACACTCCCAGGACAGGTACAGCATGGGGTTAGATACAGAGTAAAGCTCCCTCTACACTGTCCCCATCAAACACTCCCAGGACAGGTACAGCACGGGGTTAGATACAGAGTAAAGTTCCCTCCACACTGTCCTCATCAAACACTCCCAGGACAGGGACAGCAATGGGTTAGATACAGAGTAAAGCTCCCTCTACACTGTCCCCATCAAACACACCCAGGACAGGGACAGCAATGGGTTAGATAGAGTAAAGCTCTCTCTACTGATGTTCCCCATCCATGTCAGGAAGCCTCTGGCCTCAATGAGGTTGTGATGTGGAGATGCTGGCGTTGGATTGGGGTGGGCACATTAAGAGGTCTCACAACACCAGGTTAAAGTCCAATAGGTTTATTTCGTATCACGAACTTGCAGAGTGCTGCTCCTTGATCAATGAGGTTACAATTGCTGAAGACCCAGATTCCACTGCCCAAACTAATGCTTGGATGTGACACTACTCAGTCTCAGGACAGCATTTAAATCCAGACTCCCAAACACCACCCACTGCACCCCCCCCCCCCAACATTGCTCAGGTGAATCAAATCACATGGAGCAGGATATGTAATATTTGGTGCTCGCATTATCTTGGTAGGAGTTTAGTAATTCATAAGTAATGAAAACACATTTGAAATTAGCATCAATGGTTCCTTTATTAACACTTGGTAAAACATTGCAAATCTCATGCTGGTTATTGATCCAACAAACTTGGACTTCACCTTGTAACAGGAGCCAAATATTCATAAATATCAAAATAAACCTTAATTTCACAAAGTGCATAAAACACTGGTGGATTTAGGGCATGATAAAGTCAGGGTAACAAATCAGAACATCAGAAACAGATACACAGCTGAGCAGAGACAGACCAAGAACTAGAGAGGCAGAGGCCAGAGAGCAAGAGAGAGAAATAGACAGAGGCTAGAGAGGAGAAAGCACAGAGAGAAAGGGACAAAGAAAGCAAGAGAGACAGACAGACCTGAGAGAAATAGACAGGTCAGTGAGAGACAAAGAAATAGACACAAGAGATGGAGAAATAGACACAGGTGAGAGACAAGGAGATAGACCAGGAAAAAAAAAGGGATAGCAGACAGACATGGGGATGAAAGTTCCTGACACAATTAGCATTACTAATTGATCAGGATTGTAAAGTGGCTCAATATCAGTTTCACTCAAAAATATTGCCTCCTGCCCTCCCCTGTCAGAGACTCTGGAATGCATGGGACAGAGGGAGGGGGGTCAGGAGTTACAGTGAATGTTTTATTTTGGACTGAATTGGTTTATTTCATGCCCAGTTATCCAGCAGGTTCTGCTTGATCCCTCCGATAGCTTCAAACTGGTGAGAAGGATCTGATTGCACTGATCCGGTCTCCCAGAGTTGCAAAAGGTTAGAGAGCAACAATTGGACCAAATGGGGGTTTGGGGGTGGGGGGGGGGGGGGGGGGGGGGAAATAATGAGACACTGAATAGTATCCAGCTCCCAATCTCAATCCCCTTGGAGGACCACATAAAGAGGAGTTTAGCCACTCCACCACATTTAACCCCAGCCCCACACCCCACTTTGTTTCCTTCTCCTCATGAAGGCAGTCAAGTTCCTTCAAGGGACCTCTGCTAATTATGCCTGGGCCCCCCCAAGTGACTGACTGGATCCCTGACAAACTCCCACATTCCACAGCAGAGAGCAGAACCCATATCCTGACACTCTGGGTACCATGTTGCACAGGGCAAAGTGGTTTCACTTTGGAAGCAAGCCACAAACCAAATCAAGCTCACTTCAGTCTGGATACTGCCAGGGTTAGTGGCCAGTGACACATTCTATCCCCAAATTGGGGGGGACAGACATAATGCCCCCTCAATTGCCATCAAAATCTAATTCTTACTCTCAAATGTGGTTTAAAGGCCATTTTAATGCCACAAAAAAAATGTACACATCTTTTACAGTCACAACTCCAGAAATAGATCAATATTTTGCAAATAATTACGATAGAATTTCTGATTAACCTACTATGAATATAGTCACAGTACAAGACACAGGAACATAACAGTATACAATCATTTTCAGTAACACAGTCTGAGATTATCCTGTATCACAGTAAATATCTGATCTCCGGTGTGAAATGTTAAACTGGTCTCCATGCAGTTTTTCTTGGACATATGTTTTTGTAACATTTTTGTTATCTAAAAAAAAGCTTTTTTTGCCTCAGTAACAAGAGCTCAAAACTAGACACTATTCATAGACTAACACTTGGTATAAGCTTGTGGCAGTTTAAAGCAAGTCGTTTTCACACCAAGACGAAAACAGGGAGAGATAATTAAAAACTGGAGGAACAAGGTCAGTAGCTTTGTATGTACGACAGCCTGGCACAGAACAGGACTAGCTGTGGGCTTCCAACCTCCTGCATCCCCCCACCCCCTTCCTCTGAGAACCTATGCACAAGACAAGGACATCTTTAATGGCTTTATTTCATACAGCAAGTTTTGAATTCAATCGGATTTCATTTCCCCAACAGAAAATGCTGCTCATTTTAAACCCCAGAAATTAAAAAAATATAATAAATATTAAAATATGTTCTAAAAAAAATGTATAAAAACAGACGCTGCTTTTGAGGGGCCAACAGAACACAACTTGCATCGGTTAGTGTCAGACCCCTGCAATACTATGAGGAAAAGGTGACAGGGGGTGTGGGGACAAATATGGGCACTCTGTCTACTGCTGTCCCTTGAAGGAATGTGACTGTCCCTCGGTGCAGTTGCCCCTCATCGAATGCCACCCCACAGGCATGGAACAGGGGCAGGATTCTAGGCAGTGAGCAATGTGTAAAATTATCCATGTCAGTTATAGAACCCCCCCCCCCCCCTTAAGTCACCAACATAAGCCTGACAATCATAAAGCCTGATATGAAAGTTTAAGCACATCTTAGCCATTCACTACACTGATAAAATGTGGAAAATTACCTGCACTGTATAATGTTAAATATTGATTAAAATACAATAATTTAAAAGCATTTTTTTTATAAAAAGCCTCTGGATTTAGCACAATGGGAGTGGGGTCAAATCACTTGCCACCGCCCCCCCACCCCCTCCATTCCTGTGCTTTTGAGGTCAGATCATTTCAAAATGAAGTCAGACCTCAAGTGGTTCAAAGTCAAACTAAAAGAAACACTTAGTTGGTTAAAGAGCTGGTTATATATTGCAAGTGGGTTCAGCAAAATTAGCATTCACACCCACCTCTAAGAAAGTTAGTGTGTTCCAAAAACCTATTGACTCAGCAGGGGCTTCAGACATGGTGAAGGGGGCACTGCTGACAGGTGCCAGTTAACAACAAATAAGTAGTGCCAGTGTTGCAGATCAGACACTTGCCCGCAACCCCCGCCCCCCCTGCACCATTTATAATTAGCTCCCTCATTCTTAG